>NW_015639247.1:1506067-1533407 GCF_001515625.1 Sinocyclocheilus rhinocerous
GTAATTGTTATAATTATAAAATTATTATTATTACAAATTTTATTACTAATAAAACAATGAAAATGAAGTACTACTACTACTACTAATAATAATGTAATATACTAAAGTCAAGTTAAAATCAATTATAAATAATAATAATAAAGATTATTATAACAATGAAAATCTTAAGACACAATACATATAAATTATTATTATTATTAAAACTTAAAAATAATATAATTAAAAGATTACATAAATTATGCAATGACTTTTCACTGTCTTCACTGTCAATATTAATATCATTCATGTCTTTTTTCTTGTTTCATTTGTCATTTTTAAAGTATTATTTTAAATAAAAACATTCCACTAACAAAAATTAACACAGGTTTTCTTTGCCATACCTTGAATACATCTAATACATATGGTAAAAACATTCAGTTCCATAGTATTTACGTCAGATACCATCACTATACTATGTACAGGCTTGTAAGTGGCATGAAAAGTTTCCTGTGAACCAACATACTAATCATACTCAAATCTCACCAGTTACTTGTCAAACTGACTGAAATCACAGAAGAGACAAAACGAAACCCATCCGGCCACCAACAGCCAAACCACATCAAACACAAACTTTAATTCGCTGTTTGACACTGATCAAATGAGTGATAACGAACATAACTATAAAAACACAAGTTGGCAGTACACATATTACATGTATCGCCTCAAAAATTGTGTGTGTGTGTGAATATATACTTTTATATTTTCATTTATATTATATGTAAATACATTTTATTTATATATATATATATATGGATATTTCAGGAGCTGCTGAAGCAGTTTGTTTTTGGACATACAGTATGGTATTCTTTGAGGTACCTTCGAGAACCGCATAAATACCATAGTAAACAGCCACTACTGTGGCTGTACCATGGTAATATTACATATACAGTACTTAATGGTGCTTTTTACCATGGCATTTCTATGGAACTCCAAAGTACTAACATGGACACATCCAAAAAATCATGGTAGTACCATGGCACTTTTTTGTAAGTGTAAGAGTATAGCCTAATAAATCATCAGTACCATGATATGTGTATCATAAAAAAAGCAGGATGATATTACCATGCTTTTGGATATGGTACATGTACATATGGATATGGTAAATATCACATCATGATACATGATATATGAATACGGTAATCATTTAGTACCATGGTATGTGTTAAATAACAGCTATACTGTTTTTTTTAATTATGAAATATAGTGAATTATACTAAAATTCATGAACCATGGTACCTGTCCAAAAACATGGCATTACCGTGGTACTTTTTTTTGCAAGTGAACATGGCAACACAGTAATACCTCACGTACAAAACATACTAACATGTTTTTTTGGACATGATGCCATGGTATTTACCAACAAAGTACCAACTATCTGATACCATGGTACTGCCACAAAGTTCCTTGGAGAATCATTTAAATACCATAGTAATCGCTTAAAAAATTACTCATGTTTTTTTTTGGAAATGGTGCCATGGTGCTTCTTTGAAGTTTCTTTGAGTCCCATGATAATACCATGGTATTTGGACCCAGTACCATGATAATACCATGTTTTTGGACATGCAGCATGGTATTAGCATGGTGTTATTTTGAGTATATAATACATTTTTTTCTTTTGGGATTTTTTCATTTTATTCTACAACTCCATAGAAAACCATCTACTGTATATTATGGTCAGTAATTCAGTAATTGAGTTATTAGAAGAACCATTCAAACGTTCGTGGTCATTAAGAGTTATTAATGTTTTTGAAAGGAGTCTCTTCTGCTCATCAAGGCAGCATTTATCAAAAATACAGTATAAATTGTTAAATATTATTATGATTTTAAATAGCTGTTTTCTATGTGAATATCTGTTAAAATGTAATTAATCGCTGTGATCAAAGCTGAATTTTCAGCATCATTACTCCAGTCTTCAGTGTCACATGATCTTCAGAAATCATAATAATATTATGACAGAATAAAGGTATTCATTTCCTAAAAAAAACAAAAAAGGGTATGCATCACAAACACATTTGATTTGAGTTTTTAACGTTTCTGGATAATTGTCATTTAGGAGAGGCTCAATGCCCAAACAGGGAGGAAGTGCAGAGCGTTTCTCAAGGGGACGTCCCTACATAGTGTGTGTGTGCGTGTGTGATGTGGGGGAATTTGTTTATAATTTGTTTATATGTGTCTGTTTTGTAGAGCACTGTTGGTGTGCATGGGCAAGTAAAACTCACGAAGCAAGAAACTTTATAAATGTGTGCATATAAATGTGCCTGAAGACATCAAGTGACTCACGATGCTGCAAAAACAAAGATGGATGGACAAAAAGCCACACAGATACAGTCTTTGTTGTCTTATCTACTCGTCTGAATAATACAGAGTAGCAAGAGTGTGTGTAGAAATGCATAGTTTACATTTCTCCCTTACTTAACACGCTCTTGCTGTTTTTTCTCGATCCGCACTCTTTTCCGGCACTAAACCTAATCACTTCCATTGCAGCAGAGCGCAGCTGCTCTTGGTACTCTCAAACATCGCGTTGCTCAGATAAACAACAGTCTGTGAGGATGTGCATGTCTGAAATGCACTGAAAAGCAAGACTTTCATGCAGTAAAATGGACAAATATGTTTGGTTTAACAATCTCGACTAAACATTTATGCTTTTCTTTGTACACAAACTCAGTTTCCATTTTCAAAGCATGCATTTTGTGCTCAAACCACGCAAGCACACCTGTTGCAAACATCGACTTTGTTGCCTCTATTATGCTGTGTTCAAATGATGACACAGACAAAAGAGAGCAGGACAAAGGAGTGTGTATGCATCCGTATATTTATCGCAGGCCCAGACATGTAGGTTAAAAGCAGTGGTGTTAGCGCTGAGGGCTATATCAGCTAAATCACATCGGGCCTTGAATAGAGCCCTGCGGGACCCCTCGTTTTCCCAGAAGCCAGTCATTCTGTTGACTAACTACTCTGTCATTACGAAAGCTGGACGATTCATACATCACAAATACAGTAAGAAGTCACTCCTCATTTTCTCACAAGTCACATTTTGGCTGCTTTAAATATCTAAAATACAAGCCACAAAAATCGCTCTGCGACCACAGCAGTTCAACAATCAGACGGTGGTACAAAGGACTGGATGACTAGCAAGTGTTGTGATTTAAATAGATAAGATCTGCAGTATTTGACTGCACTGGCCACGTGCCACAGCAACAGGTAACGGTCTGTGCTGACGTGTGTGAGTTCTATATCAAAACACACAGGAACACACACATTTAACCAAGCATGTACACACGTAGGCACTGGCATTAAAATATCTCCGTCACGGCTCAGTGGTGAGTCTACATCAACTGTTTCCTTCTCAAACATGTGTATGTCTAGGTGAGGAGCAAATCTGTTATTTTTTAAAGCGTTATATGCATTTTACCTCGTCCACTGCGGCCAACGAAACGCAGGTCATTAAAACGAGCCACTTGATTCTTGATGGCGGCTGTGGCATTGCGGAGTTCGGCAGAGTAATTCTCATCATTGCCGGCCATCACTGTGACCAAAGTGCCATCAGGGATGTCACCGAGGGCAACCACCTGTCAACCAATGAATAAAGAAGATATGTAAGATACGTTTAAACCTTTGTCAAAACTGCATTTTAAAAACAAATCACACTCCGCCACAATGATAAAAGTAGGACGAATAATGAAAAAGACGAAAAAAAAAAAAATATATATATTAACAATATGATAAAAACCATTGATTTAATATATATTTAAGATTTCTAAAATGTTTTTTAAAGAAGTTTTTATACTCACCAACACTGCATTTATTTGCTCAATTATACAAAGTTTTTACAAAAAGAACTGTTTTCTGTGTGAATATATTGTAAAATGTAATTTATTGCTGTGATCAGAACTGAATTTTCAGCATCATTACTTCAACTACTATTTTTTTTATTTTTATGTATCTATGTGTTTATTTTTAACAATCTTACTGACCCCAAACTTTTGAACACTAGTGTGCATATACTATTATTAGACTTAACAAAAGATCTTATTTAATTACTTTATCACTAAGCAAAAACATTGGGCAGAGGGTGAAAATGAAAACCAAACAACATTCAAATCCTCTTTACAGTCCTGCGTCACGTCTACTCGTGCAATATCTCCACATCTAAACTAAATGAGCAGGTTATTTGCATATTAACTGTAAATGTCAGCACATTCTTCAGCTCTTTGTTTCAGAGCACACACATGCCTCACAGCACTACGCTCTGGTTTTGGCAAGACTGGGTGGTTCGCATTTTTACTGTCATTTGCCAAATGCGGAAGATGATGATGATGAAAGTTGTTGTGGTCACCAGTGACAACAGGAGATTAACAACAATTACTGACGCTTCCCGCCAAATCATTAGCTTAATTAAGGATGTGCATTAAAAAAGGCCAATGTCAGCTTGTAAGATTTTAAAACGTCCTCGAGCCTGAGAAAAAAAATGCATGCATAGTTCTTCATATTGCACAATATTATTAAACCATGTCATTCACAGATACCAGCGGTCTGCGGTCAGGTACCTTGAAGGCGATGGGCAGTGTCTTGTTGCAGCGCCAATGTGTTGGCAGGACGGAGCAGAGGAAGTTGGGGCTGTCGGTGCGCACCAGCTCTCCTGGGTGGTCGGAAAGCACCTCCACCATGCTCCGGTCAGCTATGCGCAGTTTGCCCATCAGGGCGGCGCCGCTGCTCTCCTGAGCCCCCAGGGGCAACCCCTCATTCATCTTCCCCGAGCTCAGGGTGGTCGAGGGAGGCGTGAAGCGTCGCCCAGGCGCAGGTTCTGAAAGGCAAACTTGCATTAGGCCTTTCACTCAACTCAACAGAAAATGTAAAAAGTTCACAATTTTGCAAAAAGTAAATCTGAGATGTTTCAAAAAATGTTGAGTTACAGGTCTAAAATGAGATTAAATAAGCAACAGTTGATGCTACTGATATGCACACATCTATATTAATGTGCAAGTGTTGCCTTGCTTGCCACTGTATTACTACGCAAAATAATTTCTAGTAAAATTAATAATTATTTATCACCAAGTGTTGCCTTGCTTGCCACTGTATTACTACGCAAAATAATTTCTAGTAAAATTAATAATTATTTATTAAATATTGGTATCTTAAATAAAACCAATAAGACATTTTTTTGCCTGTAGTAGGCCTACAGTGATTTCACTTTGAGTTGGGCCAAAAAAACACTATAGTAAAATCACTGTAATGCATGGTCACAATAAGAAAAGTGCAAAAAAAGTGTAAAACAAACCATTACTTTTGCAATTAAGTAAATCTCAGATGTTGCATTGCTCAGCACTGTATTACTAGGCAGAATAATAATTTCTAGTAAAATCATTTATTTATTAAACACTGGTGTCTTAAAAGCAATAAGACACTTTTGAACTTCTATTACAGAAATTTTACTTTGAGTTGGGCCACTAAAACACTACTTAAACATAGTAAAATCACCATAATGCATGGCTTCCCTTATTTACATCCTTTCACTCCATTGTTACTTTACTGCACAATATGTCGTCATCTGCAGCTGTGCTCAGTGTAAGCTTCTGTCTTTTAGTTTTTGGCATGCACAAAGTACAACATTTTTAAAAACACTTTTCCCAAGCAGCTTCTGGTGCCGTTACCCCGGTTGACTTCCGTGCCGGAGCCCATGCAGCAGCAGCAGTGCCTCGCAGGCGTATGAAAGCATTAAAACCGTCAGACAGAGCCGCGGCCCGCGGTCATTCGGCCAACCACAATCGATGCCACATGAGTGCGGTTACACACGTTACAGCGCTGCGCACAGAGAGCCACTGCACTCTCTCCAAACCCACCGCCCAGTATAAACAGACACAGCCGCTACATCAGGCTAAAACTGGAGTTTGATGATGGGTGTTTGGGGTGAGTGAGATGGGGTGTAGAAAACACAGATTTGCATTTGCAGACAGAATGGACAAAACAGCACACATTCCGGAAGCCATACACATACACACATAGTCCAGACATATGAGAATTTAAAAACAATGACAATGCAAAGACTTATTCTTACGGCACAGTTTGTGGGATGAAAACTAGACTTTTAAATAATTTCTTCTTTTGTTCTAAAAACACTTCTGTCACGCTCTTAAAAATATGAACTTTATATTCAAATTGGTTTCATGCATATTCTACATGCTTTCTGATTTTATGAAAGTTTTCCTAATCTAATCTAATCTAATCTAATCATTGTTCAATATTTTTCATATTTAAAATATCATACATAAATATCAAGATGATTCCATTTGACCTGATTATGAATATAAAAAGGTCAAAATGCAATATTAAAAAAAAATAAAGACATTGACAGTCATGAGGGTCTGTGCAGGTCATCTCTGTTATTTATTTATTTTTTTCTCACGTTTGACAACATAATGATTTCCGTCACTCCGTCTGATTCACTTGGCATTTTAAAAAATATTGATAAAATTTTTCCTTCATTTTTGGGACAGTTAACACTACTTAATCTCTGATTACAAATATCAAAATGACATTTAAAAACAAGTTCATCACGTACTTGTTACAATTCAGTCATTTTTATATACATTTCTAATGCATTTTTAGATCAGCTAATTTGATTTGCCTCTCATATTTAGTCTTATTTTGAATATCTTTATTTTTTATAACTCATATTTAATTACTTATTCATAAACGTATTGCTTTTTGTTCATTTTGCCGATTGACTTCTAATTGTAATGCAATGCTATTTTGTTTGAAAATACTACCTGCTTAATCCTTTTGCATTCTTATATTATTCTACACTGCTTTGACGATGTAACTATAGATTTAGTCGTGCCAAATAAAGCGAAGTGAACTGAAGTTGAGAGAGCGAGAGAGAGAGAATCTGCAGTGTTTTTGACCGGATAATGTCACATTAACATCACGATTTCGCTTAAGGTTAAAGCTTTCGGTGATTATTAACAGCTATGAGCATTCAGACATCATGGAACGTGACGCGTAAAAATAGACTCGCGAAACCGCCGTTACGCAGAGCTGAGAAACGCTCTTACCGTATTTGGCGTCCCAAAGAAAAACCATTTGGTATCTTTTGAACAGCCTCTCAGTCAGAGTCAGGATCCAGGGCTCCAGACGAGCAGCTGATCAGACGGATCAAGGGTATTAGCTCAAGCGCGACGTGGAAAGTTTGCGCGTCTTACTATCCGTTTGGTGAGGCGCAAACCGTGCCGTTCAGTCTGAACCGAACTCAAGACAGTTTATGGAGACGTTGTTGCTCTTTCAGCAGGTGCCATCAAGAGAGGACGATCTTGCGCTCGCGTATCCTTTCGAAAGTGTGCGTAAAGTTGCGCACCTTGCAAACCGCGCACCTGACGCCAGCGCTTTCGCTTTCAGTCTTTAACTGTATAAAAAGTACATGCACTCAGTTCTATAACACTGTAGCTGTAGCTGTTTAAAGAGAAAGTGTTCTTCCAAAATCCAGGACGCCGCTCGCAGTGGAAAGGATGATGCGTTGTGAATGAATCTCTCGGCAGCGAAGCGCTTTTACTGGCAATGGGCAGCGCAGGAACGCCAGCCAGGAGAGCTCATTTGCATGGGCCTTCCCCCCGAACGTTCTCATTGGTCAGCGATGACAGACCTCGACAGGCTCGACCAATCAGAAGACGGTCCGAACCGTGGATCTGAGCAGTCAATGGAATTCCTCGCGCGCTCGCGTCAAATGGTTCACTGTTGAATTGTCTGGATATAAGTTACTTATCAAATGGCAGCTAAAATGTAGGTTAAACTAAAGCAAAAACAGTTTGTTTAAATAGATTATCATCTAATATATTATTTTAAGAAATCATATAAACAATTGTTAAAAGTATAAGGAACACATATAATAGATGGTAAAAAAAAAAGAAGTTTGTTTTGTACCAGATGTTGTTTTTGTTTCATCAGAAGGAACATGATATCAGCAGAACACCAGGAAAACTCCAAAGCGCCATACTGTTCGCCAGGAAACGAATGTGATGCTAGTAAATCATGCAAACAAAAATGTCATTATAGGAGCATCAAAAAATTTGCTGACACAAATTCAGCCCAAAAAAAAAAAAAAAAAAAAAAACAGTTAAAAAAATGTAAATAACAAAAAGCAAGAAATATGAATTCCAGTCAAAATAGCTGGGGGGGGGGTCTAAGAGTTTTTTAAAAAAAAAATTTCTAAAAAGGATGAAAAAAGTCGCACACAAAAGAGAAATCATGTCTGATCGAAACAGACTTGGTAATGCTCTAATCTGTGTTTTGTAGCCAACAGGGGGCAGCAGACGATCTACATGCGCCATATGGAGTCTGTTATAGATCCTCATACTGAATGCATGAAGTAGAAATGGCAAGCAACACAGAAATGTTTCGTCATCTTTCAGTAAAATGAACAGAATGTGAATTCATCTGAAAGCGCATGCCTTCACAAAGAAAGCGCAGTACTGGAATCACTATAATAATTAATTATAAATAATAATAGCTTGACACCTTGTTTTAAGAAATGCACTTTTCCAGTTCAGAATAGTGCATGCTCAGAATAAACACATACATACAGAACAAGTCTGGCTAATTACAGGAACTGTAAATACTGCCGTCAATACGGCATCGTCAAGAACCACGTTCGAGGCCAAATCCACTTTAACATCTATCATTTTCAGTAGATAAATGCCTGTGCTTTATGAAAGAACACCTGATGGACTCTTCAAAAGTTCTAATAAAAAACTAAATTATTTAATCATGTTTGAGATTCATTTGGATGAGGACTGTAAAGCAGCAAATGTTGCAAATTCCCAAGATAAAGTTGCATTAGTCATATCAAACTGTGCAGAGTCACTCATAACAATAACGGAGAACTAAGAGATCTTGTTCTGCTCCGGTTACGGGGCCTGATTCATTTGTTAAAATGTAAAGAGCTGCATTATAAGATGCGTGTTATTCACGTCTCATCTTCCTTGTTGTCTTTACTGAACGTGAAACACAAAACTAAATGCAAATCCTGATATCAGTCATACTAATGAAGTCATCCTGTTTATTACACAAACTATACCTGAGTCAGTCTTTTTATTTCAGCTCTGAAATGTATCTTATTGTAAACAAATATGATGCATTTCAGTTAATCTGACAATAAAGTGGCTTCTTGTGTGTTTAAATGTCAAAACATCTACGCAGATTGATTTTTAGTGAAGAACAAGAAAGATGTGTTCATAAAAACATTAATTTTCAAATCTAATCGTGTTTGTAACTAAGTAATATAAAACAATTATAATCATTTTGGCTATATATTAAAATATAAAAATATATTATATAGCCTAAATACATCATATTAGATCAGTAATCAAATATATATATACACATACATACTGCAGTGCAGTGTCTGAATACAATTATTATAAATAATAATTTTGGCTCAGTATAGTCAGAAGATATAACGGTTGAATCTGAAAGCAAAGATCAATTCCAGGGAAAATAATATAACATGCATGCCAATCATAAATGATTTTCTAGCACGAAGGCACCGCAGGTCTTGGATGCGCAGGATCTCGGTCTTGTGTTTTACTGATTTGGAGTAATCTGATCTCTGAAAGTTGAGCAATCAATAGCGCTTGTAGTCGGCTATAAAATATATTGACAAGCGTTGCAGGGTTACAAATATCTGATCATGTTCGGACGAGCCATGAAGGAAGCGCACGCGGAATAAAATATAATTCTACACAAACAGTTTGATACACCTAGTTTCTTCCCTCAAATATTTCCTCTAAACTTAATTCAGTTATTATAATTAAAAACATTTCCACAAGGGAACTGGAAAATGTTTTAATACACGCTAAACATGATATTTCAGGTGTCAAATGATATATATCAGACTGTCATCAATAATGTCAGCATATTGTTACTAGTATTTGGTTAACACTAATAATAAGCGTCAACCAAATGAAAGAATATACAATTATCTTGAAAAAACAAAGGCCTGATGGTGCACACACACGCACACACACACACACACACACACGCACGCATGCACGCACGCACGCACACCCACACACTCACACTCACACACACACACACACACACACACACACAATGCAGGTACATGAAGTTGTTGTTCCCTATTTCAACAGTTCCTCTTTCACATTCTAAAGCGATAAAACAAGAGAAACTACAGAGCAGAAAAGAAAAAGAAAAACAAAACGATGGACGATGTGATTCATGGAGAACGAAAGTGTGACAAATACGACAGGGGACGACGAACCACAACAGTTTTGTCTTTACCAAACAGTGTGTTGCTGTTTCGGCCCTTCCTCGTGAAGTACATGGCCCACGAGATCGGTCCGGACGCTTTGAAGGGGCCCGGATTCATTTCGAGCCATTCTGATTCAATCCAGGATTCCAAATACGAATTCCCTCCTTCTCCTTGGTGCATTTATAGCCTGACGTCTCCCGCTGCGCTGCTCCATATTACACAAAACACAGATTCAGAGAAGAGGCGACAGAGGAAAAGTTGACACGCAGTCATGACTAATATATCCCATCAGTAAGCATGGCCTCAGGAGACACGGCCCCGGGGCACTTCTAACCTGCTCATTTCATTTAGCCACTGATTTCACCGTCTCTTGCTTTCTCCATCTCCATGCAGTGAAAATGGTGAAATTAGGCATGAGGGAGCAGGTGAAGTGTGCGAAGAAGAGCTCAGGAACGAATGAAGGTGAAAATGAAGGTGTCACTTTAAAAAAAAATGAAGGCAAAACACACAAAAAGGCAAAACAGATTAATTTTTGACTTTCATTACTGAACGTTGAGTTGTTGATGTTTCATTATAGGTTCTTCTGATCAGTTTTTTTGGTTTGTAGGTTCTTTAAACCATGTACATGTTTTTTTTTACAGAACTAGAGAACGCAAAAACGTTAAAAAAAATAATTGTATTCTGTAAAGATGCGTTAAATTGATCAAAAGTGACAATACAGACTATGATAATGTTACAAAAGATGTCAAATGAATGCTGTTCTTTTTAAGAATGCTGAAAAATAAAATTTTCCACAGTTTCCACACAAATATTGGGCAGCGCAACTGTTTTCAACATTGATAATAATCAGAAATGTTTCTTGAGCAGCAAATCAGCATATTAGAATGATTTCTGAAGATCATGTGACACCGAAGACTGGAGTAATGATGCTGAAAATACAGATGCGCATCCACTGGAGTAATGATGCTGAAAATACAGATGCACATCCCAGAAATAAATTACAGTTTAACAGATATTCACATAGAAAACAGATTTTTAAATTGTAATAATATTTCACAATTTTTACTGTATTTTTGATCAAATAAATGTAGCCTTGGTGAGCAAAAAATTCAGCTTTTAAGAACATAAAATAAAATAAAAATCTTTCCAACCCCAAACTTTTGAACGGTTGAATACAGAAATATATTCATAAAATAATTATATCTAATTAAACATTGATTATTTTATCCAATATCTGTGTTATGTATCTTATGCTTATTGGAGTTATCATACCATTAGCTTATGCTTATCTAATAAAAAAAGTATTCTCAAATCAGTCTCTATTTACATTTACTGTATGCATTTGCATTCATGCACAATGCCAAAGTCATGGGTTTTTGAGTCCCAGTGACTTCATGAACTGATAAAATGTATATTCTGAATGCATTACAAGTCTGTCAAATGGATAAATTGTGAATGTAAAACGCATTTGGCTTTTGCATATCATTGAAGGTGCACATTTATGCATTACCTGTGAACCAAACTCATGACTTGTGCATAAATGTAAATGTATGACCCATGACCTTGCTGCCGCTGTAGTGAATGGTGGATCTGCCAGTGACTGTAGCGGTTGTTGATTGGTGTCTATGTCTATTTTGGGCTCCATATGAAAGCTGGCATCAGAGATTTCAAACTCACACTGGCAAAGACTCAATTCAGACCGCAGATGGAGTTTCAAAGGGTTCGGAGGACTTCGGCTGTCTGGGTGGGGAGCAGGAAAAGGTTGGTAAGCCACAGTAAGTCGTGTCAGTCGTAACATCAGGACTGGGGTGTGTTTGACAGGCTGTCACTGCCGATACCACATAGATGTGGAAAGATTCAAGATTCAATAGACCACATGGCTGTCTAGCGATTAGCGAACTCTCGAA
Organism: Sinocyclocheilus rhinocerous; assembly: GCF_001515625.1. Classification (NCBI taxonomy): domain Eukaryota; kingdom Metazoa; phylum Chordata; class Actinopteri; order Cypriniformes; family Cyprinidae; genus Sinocyclocheilus; species Sinocyclocheilus rhinocerous. The sequence goes on from NW_015639247.1 coordinate 1,518,275, forward strand.
AAATACACATCTCTACAGTCTTAGCCTTTTCATTTTTACATGCACACTAACGGCACAGATTTAGATGTCGTTTTCCCCACTGCCCGCAGGCAGTTTGTCCCCTACGGGCCCCCAGAGACGGGCCACCCCGGGGCACGCAGGATCAATAATCGCTTCCTGGGGCCCACAATCAATGCTGCCAAAACTACTGAGCAAACCCATCAGGAGCTCAATACACTGCAATGCATGATTTACTGAAGGCAATTTCATTTAAGAGGAAAAAAACAAAAACAAACAAAAAGTTTGTTTGTACACTAAATTCACTGGAAAAAATTGTTGCAAATTATCTTCAAAATTTCTACATATACTGTATGCCATGTTAATAGGATATAATAACATAGATTTATATCATATTATTCAGTGAATAAAACGAGACGTTAAACTAAATCCTTATTATACACAAACATATCAAAGAGTATAAAGTGTTTGATAAAAAAACATTTAATAATTTGGTTTAATGTGTCATTTTCCCCAAAATTTGATATAATCATAATAATAATATAGATTTCATATTATTCATTTAGTGAATAAAATGTGGTATTAAACGAAATTATGATTATACAAATATACAATATACAAATATAGCAAATTTAAATTGTTTGATAAAAACAGATAAAATCATCTGGATTAATGTCTAATTTTTTTTTATTAATGTGATATAATAATAATAAAAATAATATATATTCACATTTAGTGAATAAAATGAAGCATTAAATCAAATTAGGGTTATATATAAACATAGCAGTTAGTTTAAGGTGTATGATGAAAACAAATAATAAAATAATTAGGTTTAATGTCTATTTTTTAAATAAATTTGATATAATAATAATAATATTAATTTATATCATATTATTCACTGAATAAAATGAGACATCAATTCTATACACAGTATATAGTGTTCGATAAAAACAGATAAAAATAATAATACTAATAATAATGCATGTATTGCCCAAGATGAAAATTGCTCATAGGTTTCTCTTTCACTGCTTAGAGGAATTAATGAAGGTCTCAGTTAAGTATTAAATTTGTCTCAAATGTTTCTCCTTAAATTCCTTTGGAAAAATAAAAACATGTATGAGTCACTAGTTAACTCATATTGAGATCGCTCACTTTTATTGCAAACCTCTCAACCACATAGAAATGTTCTAAAAAGCACTCAGAACACCTTAGCAACTGCACAGCAACATCAGAACATGTGCTACATTCTTCAAATATATCAATCTCTTTCTTCTTTTGCCCTCCCGTCCTGTCTGATCAATCGTCCTCTCTATAACCTCCTTTCATTCTGTCTGTTTCTCTTCTGCACTGTACTGGAGGTTAATTAAGGGAGAGAGAGGGGAAAATAACTCAGCTTTCGTGCTCTTTAATAATTCATGCGGCTGTATTGTGTGGATGCCGTTAACTGCTGCTTAAAAGTAATTAATTGATTTTCTGACATATCGTTTAGCAGCACAGCCAAGTGACAGAGCAAAGCACTTTGCCCTCACACACACACACACACACACACACAAACACACAAACACACACACACACACTCACTCACTCACTCACACACACACGTACGTACACACACACACACACACTCACTCACTCACACACACACGTACACACACACACACACACATTACAACGTTATAGGGCATCATAAGTAACACTCACGACACAAAAGCTGTGTCAAAAATATGGTGCCTTTTAAGATAACTTGTTTTGGCAAAAGGTAGCTTTGCAAGAAGTATGGACGAAGCAATCCACTGTAAAAATTCATCCATTCATTCAAAGTTCAATATATAGTATATATCACTATGTATCACAAATACTCATTTATGTCATACATTAAAACAAATAATTGCAGAGCATTTATGATACATATGCACACACACATACACACACACAAATAAATTTAGTATATACAATATATGATAATATTATGTATTTATGATGTGATATATACAGTACAGTGTGAATATAAATATGAATTATTTTACTAAATAAATATCAATTTAATTAATTGGACAACATTTTTGAAATCTCTATACTGAAAGCATTAATGAATGTTGAAAATAACTATTTTACCCCATATTTGTGTACTGTGTATATTTATTAGAGTTATATTGTTGCATCATTTGAATTTAATAAGTCAAACTCTGTTGGACTCCAGTGTGATTTGCCATGTGATTGCTATTTATGTGAAGTGAGTAGTGTGTTCTACTTACAAGGTTCCATGACGGTCAGAATGTTGCCTTACAAGGCCGCTGCCTATGTAGACAGCAGACAGGTCACTGTGTTTTGGAACAGGCATACCAAACTCAAAGTACAGAGACTAACACAGGAGTATTTAACATTGTGATGCACTTACACTATAACACTATATGTGTGTGAGGATGTGGACAGGACAGGCACAGATGTCCTCTGCTCAGGGCCACACACACACACACACTGGCTTCATCCAGCTGTATTGACATTGCTGCCGTTCAGAGCGTTCCCGCTCGGTCTGACGTCACCGCAGTCGAAGGCGCTGCTTTTCCCATGGTCCTCTAGTCTGGTCCATGAGCACTACTGAGTTGATTCTTTGCCAGTGAACACCTGCCTCAGAACAGTTGTGTTTGCAGCGTAGCTTTAAGCTAAAGCGCTGTAAGTGCTCACAGAGGGGCTGTCTCTCCCCTTAAGAGGAAACAACAGCACATGGAACGATCCCGCTGTGAGTTTCAATCTACCTCCATCACGGCTCCCAGAGGCCTCGTATACTGTAATGAGAGATCCAACTGCTGCACGTTCTAATGGGCTACACACAAGAAACTGTGCACAATCAACTATATTAATATCAAACAGCTGAATGAAACATTTACAGTGGATCAAAGCAGAATTTAACAGATTTCAAATCGTATAAAGCCAATGTGACTGAATGTATTCTGTACATAATATACTGTATGTGTGTGTACTGTGCATATTTATTTTGTATATATAAATATACACACATACAGTATATATTTTGAAAATATTTACATGTATTTACATGTATATATTTATATTCATATAGTTTATATATATAAATATATACATAACATATTTTTCTTAAATATATACATGCGTGTACACACACATATATATTATGTAAACAAAAACTTTTATTTTGGATGCGATTAATCACGATTAATCGTTTCACAGCACTATTTAAAACAACATTTTTAAACCCTTCAAACTCTAAATGTTTAACATATAATAAATGCTCTAAACATTTGTGCTATAGGCACGAATAATATTTCAACTCCGCTTGTTGAAAAGTGTGCTTTTAGAAAGCAATATAACAGTGAAGGAAGGATCAGTGAGTCATTTTATTTGAGACAGTAAGAAAATACCTAGCAACCAGCCAGAACACCCTAGCAACCACTTGCAAGAACACCTTAGGAACCACCCAAAACAATCCAGTAACCACCTAGCAACCACCAAGGACCACCCTAGTAACAACTGTGCAGAACACCTTAGCAACCACTCGGAATACCCTAGTAACTACCTAGCAACCACTTAGCCAGAACACCCTAGCAACCAGCCAAACACCCAGGCATTCACCCAGAACACCCTAGTTATCACCTAGCAACCACCAGGAACACGCCGGCAACCACCTAGCAACCAGCCAGAACACTCTACCAAAAAAAAAAACCACTTAGCAACCACCAGAACACCCTAGCAACCAGTTAGAACACTCTAGGCACCATGTGGCCTGTGGCGTTTTAGTCGGGATCAGGACATGTCAGTGCACTTCGGCCTGGGCTTTAGGGTCACGAGTTAAAGTGAATTATTCAGAAGCTCAGGATTGGCATACGACAAGCACTTCCTCTGAAACACACTGATTGATTTTCTGACACACGGGATGAGGGTGTGGCAGCAGAAAGTGCTAGAAGATAAAGAGAAAAACGCTGAATATTTCAGTCTTTTGACACTAAAGCGCAGATTTATGCTCTCAGTACAGACGTTTACTAGACTAGACAGCTTCAGCAGATATTAGCCGAGGAAAATCTCACACTAGATCACCAGGAGAGGCTTCAAACTTGAAGCTCCTCTGAAGGCAGACGTTCAGACTCTGGCCTCTGGTGGTTTGGAGTGTCCAGTAAGAGTCTCATGTATAGGTGTGCATTCGGCCCGGTTTGGCCTGCCACTGCCTGGAGCGCTGTGTGTGGGAGGAGACGACTAGAGATCCGCCTCGGGCACTATTTAGTGCAGTTTGAATGGATGAGTAGATATAGTGCAGCTGAAGATGAAACACACACACACTATCGCACATAAATGTCGCTGCGAGTTACGCTGACTTTCACATGTGTCAACGTTTGATAGCAACTTCTACAGCTGAGAATCTATTCATCTCATGCAATGAAAAATTCTTGTTAGCTGCAGATCATCTATTCAAAGGAAATTTCAAAGTTTCTGTCATACATAAATCTACAGTAAAGTGATACATATATTCAGTTGGAATCAGTTATATGGAATGATTTCGGAATAATGATTAAATTAAAATAAAATATATTAATATTCCCTAAAATGACCTAAATTCCAGAAATACATGTACATCCCAGCAATTTTGATGTTTAATAATTCTGAGGTACCCAGAACACCCTAGCAACCACTGAGTAACCACCCAGCAACCAGAGAACACCCTATCAACCAATCAGAACACCCTAATAAGCACCCAGTAACAAGAAAAAAACACTCTAACAAAAAGCACCCAGCAACCATCAGAACACCCTAGTAACGAGCTAGCAACCACCCAGAACACCATAATAAACACATAGCAACCAGCAAGAACACCCTACCAACCATCCAGAACACCCTGGTAACCACCTGGCAACCACACAGAACATTTAAAAAAACACCTAACAACAAGAAAGAACACTCTACCAAAAACCAACTAGCAAATACCAAAACACCCTAGCGACCACCTAGCAACCACCCAGAACACCCTACCAAAAACCACATAGCAACCACCAGAACACCTTTGCAACCACCAACCCAGAACACCCTAGCAACTACCTAGCAACCACCCAGAACACCCTTATAAACACCTAGCAACCATCAGAACACCCTACCAAAACCCCCCAGCAACCATCAGAACACCCTAGCAACCACCCAGAACATCCTAATAAGCACCTAGCAACCAGAAAGAACACCCTACTAAAACACACAACAACCATCAGAAGACCCTAGCAACTACCTAGCAACCACCTAGAACACCCTAATAAACACCTAGCAACCAGAAAGTACACCCTACCAAAAACACCCAGTAACCATCAGAACACCCTAGCAACCACCTAGAACACCCTAATAAACACCTAGCAACCAGAAAGTACACCCTACCAAAAACCACATAGCAACCACCAGAACACCTTTGCAACCACCGACCCAGAACACCCTAGCAACCACCCAGAACATCCTAATAAACATCTAGCAACCAGAAAGAACACCCTACTAGAAAAATTTTGGAAGAAATAGTACAGCACCTTAAATCGTCAACCTGCTATCTTGACACACTTCCCGTTAGCCGCAGATCATCTATCATAAATACATTTCTGTCATGTATAAATCTACAGTAAAGTGATAAATCTATTCAGTTGGAATCAGTTATATGGTATGATTTCAGAATAATGCCATTATTGGTCATTAATGATTATATTTACCACAAAGCAACAGAGAAGATTAGATAAATTTATTTCCCCCAAAATTACCTTGATTAAGGGATTCCAGTAAAACACGTATATCCCAGCAATATTGATGTTCATAATTCTGAGGTTTCCTGTAAAACTACTCCAAAAATGGATTTCACATGCACACGCTGACATAATGTTTCAATATCTGAGAAACGTGCCATGCAATGATGTTCAAATACAGCGTTATTAACCTTGAATTCAATCCAATCCACAGCCAGACGGTTCGGCTCGACCGACTGCTTTATGCTCAATGAGAAGAACATATAACAACATTTACAAGACACTGCTGAAGTAAATATGCAAGGAAACTGAATTAACGGAGCTCTGTGGAGGAAGGTTTTGGACTAGATCTTCCAGCAGAGGGTATCTGTGACGAGCCGCAGCCTTTGGCGCAGGAACGCGAGGATGTGGCAGGACTGAGAGCCGGAGATGCTTAAGGAAATGAGAAGCAGGAGTTTGATAACAGAGACGGACACTCAAAGACTGCTCACCATCCCATTACAGCCTGAAGAGAAACGAAAACACGCTTCTTAAGAGATGCTTCATATAGAAAATGTATATAATGTGTATTTTTAAATGACATATTATAAACTATCATTTTTATAGAATATTTTGTTTTATAATACACAGTATATAATTTATATATTTTAAAAATGCAATATATTTGTAATAAAAGCAAAACATTATTTTTTATATTATATTATATTATATTATATTTAGGGCTGGGCAAGTTAAAGTGCACCAATTATGGATTTTTGAAAATGACCTTTCATGCAGTGTGTAACACAGCTCTAAGTGAATGAAAACACCTGCAAAGTTTTAAATCCAAAAGTGCACCGTGTATAAAGTTATAGTCTCTCAAAAGAAAGAGTCGACTCTGAATCATTGAAACGAGTCGTTTTTAAAACGAATCCCAAGCCGTTTCATGTTGACATCAACATGAAACATTAGCATATTGCCCGCCCACTTGTTGGTGTTTTTGAGTTGGTCTGAATGAAAATGCAAATTCATTCTTTGCCACTAGGTGCAGCTTTTGGAGTGTAAAAATAGCGGTTTCCCCGGTAACGCATGATGAAATGAAAATGAGACCAATCGGACTAATCGCCGCAGATAATCACCTCCTTTGCGTGATTATCGTCACGCAAAGGAGGGTTTTGGAAAAATGAATCGTTGAGCGAATCGTTTGGGAGTCGTTGAGCAAATAATGTAAAAACACAATGAAAGTGGTTTTTGACCTTGCATGCATGTCAACATGTTGTTGGGGACTCCCAAAACCAAAATATGAACCTTTCATAACCCATAATAGGGGCACTTTAACGCGTTATTATCACGTTAACGCATTAATTAACGCTGACAATTATTTTATCACGCATTAACAGTTTTTTATTATTATGAAAATCCGTTGCTCACTGGCTCTGAATACACATACAGACAAACCATGGGTCACAGGACACTTTGATTGGCCAATGCGTTCCTGAACTCAACAGATCTGTGACTGTCTACATTGCTCTACACGGCAAACACGTTATAAATAGACACTGTCTATGCTTACGCAGGTTAATCATTTTTGTTATATTAGTTGTTCTTGTTGCTTTTGTGCAATAGCTGAATTACAATTTATATATTGTTATATATATAAATTGTTATTTATATAAATTATATAAATTTATATATTGTTATTTAGATATTTTATGTTTAGATATGTCTATTTTGCGGGAGTCCCGCGAATCATTTTCTTGTCTTGCATCCCGCGCACACACACACACACACACACACACACACACACGAGTCTTGCGCTTTAGCTTTGGTTTTATATTTAATTTGATTACATTAATGTTTAAGTTGAGATTTACAAGAAATTATTTAACTGCTACTATATAAAGGGAATACTGCTGTAAAAAAGCACCTTATATGTTTAAAGTGTTTGCAAACAAATGTTATTGCACTTTTGTTCATATAGTAGTACTTTTAAAATAAAAGTGCGCAATACACTACTTTTGAATTCATTACTGAATTTTGCACATAACAATGAGATTAATTGCAGAAAATCATGCGATTAAAAATTTTAATCGTTGCCCAGCACTAATTATATTACATTACATTACATTACATTATATTATATTATATATCTGTTGCCAATTTTGGGTTCAGTAAGAATAAAAATGAATACTTTTATTAATCAAGGATACATTAAATTGCTCAAAAGTGGCAATAATGTTACAAAAGATTTATATTTCAAATAAATGTTGTTCTTTTAAAATTTCAATTCATCTGTGAATCCTGAAAATTAAAATCTATCACGGTTTCCACAAAAATATTGGGCAGCACAACTGTTTTCAACATAATAATCATAATAATAATAATAATCAGCTAATAGTCAGAAATGTTTCTTGAGCAGCAAATCAGCATATTAGAATGATTTCTGAAGATCATGTGACACTGAAGACTGGAGTAATGATGCTGAAAATACAGCTTTGATCACAGAAATAAATTACAGTTTAACAGATATTCACATAGAAAACAGCTATTTCAAATAATAATAATATTTAACAATTTTTACTGTATTTTTGATCTAATAAATGCAGCCTTGGTGAGCAGAAGAGACTACTTTCAAAAACATAAAAATCTTACCGCTCCCAAACTTTTGGATGGTAGTGTGTATTTAGTGACAGGGCAATTAAATATGGTGCATTAAAAGCTGTTAATAAATGATAACAGACACTATTCACTAATGCTACGCTCACATTCTTACTCATAGTTGAGAAATGCATGTAACGATGTGACATCTGTCTCCATATGAATCATGCAGACACAACCTTAACTTCAGCACAACACAGTCTCTAATTAAACCCGACTGATTTAGACTCAAAGCGCCTCCATTCATTCATTCATCAGCTGCACACGAGTGTTTCACTGCAGACGTTTCCTTGTTTATTCTGAATCCAAGCTCCGAGACAGACAGCCGTGTCACTCAGTGCTGTTGTGTTGTGGCGAGCCTGTGATTATGTAGCGTGGACCGCAGAGCCACCGCCACAAACAAAACAGCTTTGTGTGAGCAGACGGGCGATGGACCAGCGCTGGCGGTTAATGCTGGATGAGCTGTGGTCAGCGGAGGCAGATGGGCTCTTTAGACAGAGACCTCAAACACTCACTGGCCACCAGCAGCACTCAAACACACACGACACTGAACAGAAGTGACCGATTCATTAAACATACAGAGTTCCTGTTAACCTGACTGAATGGGAATATAAAACATATTTAGCTCAAATTCAACAGCTGAACAACTCACTAAACTTTGCATGCTCGAAGGGGCAGCGGCTAATTGTAATCTGTGTAATCGTGGGATGGATTGAATGAATGGTAGACTAGCAATTAATTTGTGATTAGATTTTCATGCAACAAAAGATAAACTATACAAAACCAAAAAAAAAAAAAAAAATTTTTTTAAAAAAGAAAGAAAAGAAAAATTATTACATTATATATATATATAGAGAGAGAGAGAGAGATTTTTTGCATCTTGAGAATCTTGCATTTATTTGATTAAAAATACAGTAATATTGTTGCAATTAAAAATAGCTATTTTTTGTTAATTTATGTAAAATGTGATTTATTTCTGTGATCAAAGCTGAATTTTCAGCATCATTACTCCAGTCTTCAGTGTCACATGATCTTCAGAAATCATTCTAATATGCTGATTTGCTGCTCAAGAAACATTTCTGATTATTATCAATGTTGAAAACAGTTGTGCTGTCCAATATTTTTGTTGAAACTGTGATACATTTTATTTTCAGGATTCACAGATGAATAGAAAGTTCAAAAGAACAGCGTTTATCTGAAACTGAAATCTTTTGTAACATTATAAATGTCTTTACTGTAACTTTTGATCAACTTAATGCATCCTTGATGGATATAAATTTCTTAAAAAAAGTACTAACCCCAAAACATTTGAATGGTAGTGTTTATAACATAAAATAAATATAATATTTATAATTATATTTATGCTATTAATTGTTTACAAAAACATTTTAAATATTTTTAAAGTTATAATTCTAAAATATAAATGATATATTATTTAAAATTAAATACATACAATTTTATAATTAAAAATGTAAATATATATTTTATGTTTTTGTAAGTGTACTTTCATTTATCTTCAGTTTACAGCAGCGTATACTGTATATATATAAATATATATATATATATATAAATGTTGCAGATGTTCCCTTTTGATAAACAATGTGCTTTTTAAATTCATTCCATTAAACAAACTTTTTAGTCACTACAAATTAAAAAAATCCTTGTACATTTTTGTTGTTGTTGAAATGTTCACTCAGAGTCTGTCCCTGCTGTGTGTGTGCGACGGTAACCAGAGCTCTGTTCAGAAAGCCGTCCTCCATATCTAGGCCACAGAGTTTGGTGAGGTCAGTTCGGCTTTTCTCCCTCCAGGAGCGTGAGGAAACTGCTCAATAAAAAAGTCATTAGTCACCCACAAAATCAATTAATAACTCAGAAAGTCCTGTGACAAAAGTCACTTCCAGCCCTCCTCCGGTAGCCCCGTCCATCGCTCTCTCCTCCACTCAAACTATTATGCGGATGAGGGCCTACCAAATTAGCCAGAAGAACATTCCAGCAAATGGGATCGTCGAGAAGAAATCCACAGATTAATAAATTAGCAACGGACACACGGAAAGCTCCTAAACGAGGAGGAGGACGTCGTTAACCACATGGCAGAAGTACGGTGGAGGTCCACTCGGGACGGATCCCATCGGAGCTCCGGATGCTCCATTATCAAAGTCTAGGAGGCTTTCTGTGGTTTGGAGAAGCGGCTCTGACCATGTGCTGCTCCATGCCAGTATCGACCGTTATATTGGCATTTCTTGTTGCGGTCTCACAGCTTTGGGACAGCGGTGACGGGACGGAGTGGCATGAAGCGGCCGCGTGCATTTCGAACGACCGCATGCTTCTGAAACGTCTTTTAGCATCACCGTCAGCGCTTAATTGCTGCAAAAGTAATCAAACGGAGTAGGCCAAATGTGACAGATGATTTCTTACTAGTGTACACACAGATGAGAAAGCGCCTCGGAAAATACTGTTGTTAGGCCACATCTTCAGCATAGGGCTGGGCGATTTGGCAAACAATTTAAATCTCGATTTTTTCAGAACGTTTGACCGATTCTCGATTTTTTGAACTTGAAAATGTAACTACAACATGATTCAAGTGACTTCTTCTTTATTATCCCTGTAGTTAATGAAAATTATTTTCCAAGTGCACCACACATGAAGTTGTCAACGTTAAACAAATCACTTGAATGCATGACCTACAACTACATCTTGTACAAACTTGTCTTATACATATTATATGTTAAGAAATAATACGAGGAAAATGCTTTAAAAAAATCTCAAAAGTCAAGGTAATTCAAATTCAAAATGACTGAAGGTATAACACCAGCAGACTATTAACTTTAACTATAAATGTTCTGTAAAAACAATGAACAGCAGTCACCATGATGCACACATGAAATATCATACATACAGTAGTAGCTCTAAACAGGTTTTTATTCGCTTGCGCTGCTTTTCCATTGTTTTTTCTTTGTAAACATGAACGCGTTTGACTGTTGCGCTCGCGTCTCTTGCAGCATCTCATGCATGAAACAGCTATAAAAATGCGGCGCTCAAGTTAAAAGAGGTTTAACTCCCATCTTCTTGCATGTTTTTCCTGTTCGACTGCCTGCGTCGCATCTTTGTCAACACAAAAGCGCATTCTGTGTGATAGCAAAATTATCGGTTAATCACGTGCGCCGACATGCGGTTGGATCGTTTTCTCTTTATTGTTATCATTGGCATACTGTCAAAGTGTCTAATTTTAACGTTTGGTAATATTTGTTATTCAAAATCGCGATTTATCGATTTCTAAAAAATACAATCGCGGCAAAACATTAAATTCGAATTAATCGATACAATAGGAAAAATCATCCAGCCCTACTTCAGCATGACAAAGAAACTAGATTAATATACATGTTTTCACTATTTTTAAATACTTTTTCACCAAAGGCTTCAAATGTATCATCTTCTTTGGGAAAGCATGTATTAGCAATGAGATACGGCACTGCAAACCTATTCTTAATGAGGATTTTTGTCTTATTTTCCAGTTAAAATCTATCAGGTAAATTTACTTGAGAAGCAACACTGCATAAACTATTAAAACTTTTAAGAGAATGCATCTTAATATGGATGTATTTTGTCTTTTATGTTTTTTAAAAAAAAAAAGTGTTTTAAGTTTAAATGAGTTAAAAATTATTAAATATTAATTTTTTTTAATTAAGTATATTATTTTATAAAAATACAACATTTATAAATTTAGGAAAAATATTTGTACATTTTAAATTATTTATATTTGATTGAAAATGTAAACAAACAAACTAACAAAAAAAAAAAACAAGAAGAGATATTGGTTAGTAACTAATTGTTTACACCTGTTAGTGTTGTGGTATAACATGCATGTGGTCATGGATATCCAAGTTTGAGTTTGGTAGGCGATGTGTCCTAAACTCATTCCCTAGTTTCCCATATATCTCATAAAATAAAAATACAAAGCCACTTTAACTGGTTTTAGATAGGCAATGCTGGTCTGTTAAACTGGTTATTGTTGCAGTTTAACCAGCATAGCAATGCTAAAACCAGTATGAAAGTGTCCAAAACGGGAGAATCTCAAGAAAACCGTGTCCAGGTTCAATTGGACACCAGCTGATCCAGTTTAGCAGGTCTAGGCTGTGTTTTTTTTTTTTTTTCAGCAAGGAAGGAGATTGTAGAGAAATGAAAATAAAAGGAAATGAAGAGGCTTTATTAGAGATCCTCTTCCTGTGCTGCGGATGTTGTGTGGAGCGGCGCAGAGCGTAGATCAAACAGGCCGGCGGGACTCTCAGATCCTGGGCCAGTTCGCCACATGGTCCAGGGTCCCCCGGGGTGTGGGCGGGGTCAAGAGGAGGAGGGGGCGGGGCCTCAGAGGCCAGTCTGTAATTCACTCCCATAGATTACAGAGACTGCGAGGACAGCGTGGGATCATACAGACAATCTGCATTACTGTCTGAAGACTACTGGAACGGACAAGCACAAAGGACATTTATTTATTCTACACATGCATGAGATTAAATGGAGAACAAATGGAAAGTCTCCTGCTTCTCAGATGTTTCTCCAAAAGACCCCAAGATCTCAGTAATTTCTCAAACTGTGCTCAGATTTACCAAGATACCAAAATCTGCAATCAAAAGATGTCTCCGATTTCAAAATGAACTCAAACATTTCTCATCTCTTTATTATTACCAGTTTTTTTTTCTCCCAAGATAAAAAACGTATGCTGTAAAATTAAGAAAAAATATATTTAAAACACATTAGAAAATTTATATAATAATAATAATTAGTGGTAGTATAAATTAGTAGTAGAATAAAAAATAATACAATTAATAAAAAAAAAAAATGGCTATAATTTTACAGCATCAAATAATATCTCCATTCAGAACATGCATTTTTGCCACTTCATCAGAGGAATAATTAGTCTGGAAGTCTTAGTTCATTAAATTAATTAAATAGTTTTGAAGACAGGAGATAGGTTTGAACACTGGCTGGTTATGTACTTGCTCAAAAATTCATTTTGGATACTTTTTAACCAAAAAAAAAAAAAGTTACGGACTGCAGCTTTAACAGATGTTAGTTAGGTATGAACATTATTCAAATGAAAAATAATTTATATAAACTATCTAAAATAAATTCTACAAATATATATTTATAGTGATTTATCATTTTAGGCTGTCTCTCTATTTTCACTGTCCTTTCTTATGTTCCTCTCAGTGCTCATGTCTACAAACACACAGAAACACACACAGAGTTCATGTTAGTCCATTTCAGCGCAGCCGTGTTTAAGCATTAGCGCTAAACGGAGCGAGACACGGTGGCTAGACATGACTGTGCCTTTCTTCCTCGGCCAGACGGCGAGCAGAGGAGAGTCTGTCTGGCTGTGTGCTGTATCACTGATGCTGCTGTGACTAAACATAGACAACTGCTCTGCCGCTCGCTGCTTCTCCTCTGACTAAGCATAGCTCACCATGAGCACACACACACACACGGGCGCCTGGACGACTGCGCTGGAAACAGGTGATGCGAACTGCGCCAAGAGCCGCTGAGTCACACGGACATAATTACTGCAGCAGACGCGCATCGTAAAGTGTGTGGATGGCATTCTCGCAGCAGCAGCACACGCAGACGGACGCATGCCAGCTTTAAAAGGAGACGCGCAAGATGGAACTATTTGTGTATGTGTGATGAGAGTGAGTGGTCTGTCTGAAGAACCGATTTCATCGGAGAATATGTAAATAAATATGATAAGTGTCAAAGATTGAGATGATAGCAGTCAAATAGTGTCGAGGAATCTACTGTACAGGCCGAAGAAGAAGAGGAGGCAGAAACATGAGAATATATGTAAACTAGCTCTGCGCAGAATATGTAAATTAATTCTGAATTAAGAACTAAGGTTCTATTCTTAAAAAATTAACATAGTATAGATTTTTGAATATGTTACAGCATGCATATGTACACATACACAAACATACAATGCAATAAAAACATTCACAATAGTAAGAAATAAAAAAATGAATGAATACCATGCATTATACCATGGTCAAGTCAGATGGTAATACAATGGTTTTATACAGTACTCCAAGGTCAGGGCTCCAGACAAAAAAAAAAAATCGAGTAAGGAGCCATTGGCTCCTATAAGAAAAAAACTTAGGTGCCCAATAATTTTTTTAGCTGCCACAGAATAAACGTGTTTTATTTATTTATTTATCATATCAATCATACTGTCATGTGTCTCATCTTTTCTTGACTTTATCAGCATTTTAATCCATCTTGTAGATGGCCTGGAAACTAACGTTCACTTAAAGTGGGAACTAAATGTCTTTTCCAACTTGCAGATTCATTACACAGAATCTGTAGCAATATCATGGACCATAAGCATCACTTGGCCACTGAGTGTAGTTTGGGCTCCTCCTCAATGCATCCTATAAATATTGTCATATGTCTTTCACACATTCAGTCTGTTTTTCTTCATTAGTAACATGCAATTTTATAGGAGGAGTTGAATCATGTAGACTCATATTGATATGCGATAGCGCATAAATCTAGAAAAATACTCCTCTTTATAGTTATTTTTCTAGCTGACTGATGAGCTTATGGACACCGAATGGTTATTCTGAGGTAAATGTATTATTGCGTTGCAATGTTTACAAGCTTTACACGTTTTCCGCAGTTTGAAACACTGAATGAGCTTTTACATGAGACATTTCAGTAAGTTGTACTGTAGGCTCTCTTATAAAATAGCCTACCTTTTGATGTTAATTCATGTT
>NW_015639247.1:1533425-1558637 GCF_001515625.1 Sinocyclocheilus rhinocerous
GCTTGAACTGAGGCGCTAAAGCGATCGCGCCTGCCGCATTAAAGAGCGCCAAAACTGTATTTATTGTTTGAATTTCGTTATGAATTTGGCAGAATTTTAAAGCTGATACTTTGTTTATTAAAAAAGTAACAAAGCACAAAGCTTTTTGCCATTACTGGACGGCAAGTGCGCTTCAAATAATATGAAGTTCACGCATTAACAGAACACAGCATATAGACTAAGATCTTGATAAGAAGAAGCCATAGTAGTAATGATTATAAACGAGAATTGTTAACGATATTGGCAAAATCCACACAGCTGACAGCTTTACCTGTTGTAGTTTGTTCAAGTAGTGCATGAAATAGATGCTGCTTTTCCACACTTTTACTTGCACGTCTCCGTCATTTCCGATCTCTCTCGCACTGTACAACTGAGCTGCGTTTAGCAGGTGTGTGACAGAGACGAGGACTGTTTGAAACTCTTTTTTCCACTAAAACTTTGACACGCATCGTCTCAGTTTAATACGTGAACATAACAAAAGATGTGATCGCAAAACAATCAGGAAAAAAGGCATTACATGCAAAAAAAAGTCATAAGATGTAAATATATACGTATAGTCGCCAGTGGCGACCTCAGCAAAAACCATAGTGACACCATGGTACTTGCCAAAAAACAAAGCAGTACCATGGTACATGTCCAAAAATATAGTATTACAATGGTACATGTCCAAAAACTATAGTAGAACCATGGTATTTGCAAAAAAACATAGCAGTACCATGGTACATGTTTTATAAAACATAGTGTTACCATGGTACTTGTCCAAAAATCATTGTATTACCATACATGTATAACAAACCATAGTAGAACCATGATACATGTCCAAAAACCATAGTATTACCATGGTACATGTCCAAAAACCATAGTAGAACCATATTACATGTCCAAAAAACGAAGTAGAACCACGATACATGTCCAAAATCCATAGTATTACCATAATAAATGTATAAAAACAGTAGAACCATGATACATGTCCAAAAACCATAGTAGAACCATGGTACATTTCCAAAAACCATAATAGAACCAAGATACATGTCCAAAAACCATAGTATTACCATGGTACATTTCCAAAAACCATAGTAGAACCATAATACATGTCCAAAAACCATAGTATTACCATGGTACATTTCCAAAAACCATAGTAGAACCATATTACATCTCCAAAAAACTAAGTAGAACCACGACACATGACCAAAAACCATAGTAGAACCATGATACATGTCCAAAAACCATAGTATTACCATGGTACATTTCCAAAAACCATAGTAGAACCATAATAAATGTCCAAAAACCATAGTAGAACCATGGTACATGTCCAAAAACCATAGTATTACCATGGTACATATCCAAAAAACTAAGTAGAACCACGACACATGTCCAAAAACCATAGTAGAACCATGGTACATGTCCAAAAACCATAGTATTACCATGGTACATATCCAAAAAACTAAGTAGAACCACGACACATGTCCAAAAACCATAGTAGAACCATGGTACATGTCCAAAAACCATAGTATTACCATGGTACATATCCAAAAAACTAAGTAGAACCACGACACATGTCCAAAAACCATAGTAGAACCATGATACATGTCCAAAAACCATAGCATTACCATGGTAAATGTCCAAAAAACCATAGTAGAACCATATTACATGTCCTAAAGTCATAGTATTACCATACTACATGTATAAAAACCATAGTAGAACCATGGAACATATCCAAAAACCATAGTAGAACCATATTACATGTATAAATACCATAGTAGAACCATGGTACATGTCCAAAAACCATAGTAGAACCATATTACATGTCCAAAAAACGAAGTAGAACCATGGTACATGTACAAAAAACGAAGTAGAACCACGGCACATGTCCAAAAACCATAATGTTATCATGGTACATGTCCAAAAACCATAGTAGAACCATATTACATGTATAGAAACCATAGTAGAACCATGATACATGTCCAAAAACCATAAAACCATAACAGAACCACATTATATATTAAAAAAACATATTAGCACCACGGTACATATAAAAGTGCCATATTGCAGCCTTTTGAAACCATACCATGGTACCACCACAGGTTTTGTAAGGGTTGGTTTCTACAGTTCTTTTAATATTTAGACTAAATATTGCGACTGTGAAAACACAGAATAACAGCTTCCTGTGAAGCAGATACTGCAGAGGAAGGAAGCTGCAGCTGTAAGGCCACCGTTAGGAACTCCCAGCCTGTCTAACTGAAAGGGTCTTTGTGACATCTAATGACACACACACACACACACACACACAAACACAAACACACACACACACACGTCCAGTAACTGATGCTGCAAAGGATGTGCCATCAGGAAGTCACCCCCCATCCAATGACTGGCCTGTCAATCATTTAACAGAAAAAGAGAAGCGCGCATGTGAACCCTGTCGTTTCAGATTCAGAATGTCACTGCTTGCTAGAACTTTAACCACTGAAATTAGTTTTGTGGTCTTTTTTTATTTGGGTCATGACTCGATTGAGATCAACTAGTCTTACAGTTAGACTTAGGAAGATTGTCATCAAGCTAGATACAGAAATGATTGCTCTTTCGGAGAATTTTAGTAAGAGTCTAAAAATCAAACTGATTCAAAATAGACCACATGACCGGATGTTTGTGTGTGAATGTTTTTTAAATTCCATTTTAGTTCCTGAATTTGAATTGAAGTAACATATAGGATACAGAATTGCTATGTAGAATTAAAATGAAATGATACTCAAATAAATGTTTGTAAATGTAATTTTTAACTACAAAAGCAAAAAGCAACCCAACTAACAGGAACAGGAACGATTTTTTAAAAGTCATAAATGTTAGGACAAAACGTTTTTAAAGTAATGTTTATGGAATGTTCTTATAACTTCATTCATATTTACTATATGCCCTCATATTGTTGAGACAAAAACTTAGATCAACATTCTCAAAATGTCTTTATGGTTTTTTTTTGTACTTGATGAATGTTCTAAGAAACGTTTTTGTAACCTTTAAATAACGTTATAATCACAACAAGGAAACTGGACATTTTAACATTCTTAGAATATATAAACTAAATGTTCAAATAACATTATATTTTGGGTGAAAAAGTGAGTAGAACATGTTAAGAAGCGCTTTTTTATAACCTGAATTTGTTACCTAGGAAGGTCACTGGTTCTATGATTCCATTACCTGCCCCTAAAAAGTTTTGCCACCAACTTAATTTTATGATTCATAAATTCATCTGGAACGTTAAGCAACCTAGATTGAAATTTGAAACTCAATTCAGTTAGTTGGGTCTGTAGGCAGTAGACGCTAGTGTAGTTCTGTTTTTACTGCATGCATGTTTCTACATGACTGTCTTTGCCTGAATGAGATCTCTGGTTAGGCTACTTTGCATGTGGGTACGGAAGTGCGGCTAGCCAGGTAGCCACAGTCACCGCTGCGTTACCACAGACAGGCTGCTGTTATTGATTCCACACACATACAAACGCTCAACAAAGAAACTTCAGGAACAAACAAGCCCACGACCTTTCTAATTAAATGAACATTTGCTACTAAAAGTGGCGAAGCTACAAACTTAACCACAGTTTTTCAGTAGCATGAGAGTCACTCAGGTGTTTACAAACTGTTTTTCACATCGCACATTTGCATGCAGCTGAACATGCTCCCCTAAAATGTTCTTCATCTTCTATGAATATTTTCATAATAAGTTCATTTTAACATCATAACAGATTCATAAATAAATAAATACATTTTATTTTTAACCTGTTGATTTATTTGATCTCTCTAAATGATTAATAGTTCAAGAAAATTAACAAGTTCAATTAAAATTAATACAATTATTTTCAACCTATTGAGTTCAATTAAATTAACAGGCTCAATTAAAAAAAAAAAAATTTAAAAAAAATTGAATAAATGCATTTTATTTTTAACCTGTTTATTGTATTGGTCTGTCTACAAGAAAATAGTCAGTTTAAATAATTAACAAGTTCAACAAGTAAATAAATATATATATTTAAATATTTTAACTGATGGAATGAAAATAGTCAGTTTAATTAAGTTAACAAGTCCAGTTAAAATAAATAAATAAAAATACATTTTTAAAATATTTTAATTGAACTGCTGGAATGAAAATGGTCGGTTTAATTAAATTAGCAAGTAAAAAAAAAATGGTTAAGAATTTGTTAATAATAATGTTAATTTTATTAAACCGTCTGAATAAAAATATTCAGTTCAATTAAATTAACAGGTTCAGTAAATAAATAACAAGGATTCTGTACATTAGCAGCTTATGGTGTTGTTAAGTGTAGCTTGACTGTAGTTTCAATTACGAGCAGCTTGTAGCTTCACAAGGTTGAAAGCAGCTTCACGAACTCTGGATATTAAAGCCACACGATGAGGATATTTGCAGTTCACAGTTGCACTAGGCTTTTGCACATATCCTGTGCACACCAAACAGACGGAGAGAAAGGGACGCGCACCTTGCAAAAGCTGCTTCTTCCTGTCAGAGCCCTGAACGGAGCCTTATTCCGCTTTCTCAAGCGAAACGCAGGGCTTTAGGTGCTAAAACAGAGACTGGGGCTCTCAGCGATAGTTATTTTCAACAACACGTCTCCCTCGTAGCGAGAAGCTGTCGACTGACAGGAAAAGTGGGTGAGGGGAGGCCAATAGTGAAGGAGAACTGAAGAACGCAGAGCTCCCGACCTCTTATCTGCGCTCACAAAACCTCTCTGTGGTTTCTGAACATACGCAGCGAGGCCGAGGACGCTGCTTTCTTTTCCCTTCACATGTGTGTTATGAAACATCGGGCCCTCTCGTATTATTTGACATGTGTTTGGGCTCCAAAAGCGATCATGAAATCTTCATTATGACAAACAGGACGGCTGCGATTCGATACGAGGCTCCAGCAGATCGATGGCTGACCAATCAGCGGTTGATTTAATATGATGTGGTCAGCAAATCAATGTCTGCCCTCAAAATAATTATTGAAATGAAACTGGTGCGTGTTCGCAGCAAAGCAAACCTCCCTAGAGAAATACACGTCTGACTTTTTTAAATTAATGTTAAAAATCGCAAGATATTACAGCAAGCATCATCCGATGCAGCAGTGAAACGAACAGAGACACTACAGGCAAACTGACCCATCGAATCTCAATTTAAAGTCTAATTTTCTTCCATAACTTGACCTCTTTATCGACAAAAATGCCCAATTTGCCTATAAAAGCCATTTTCTCAAAATCACAATTGACAGATTCTTTTACAATAAACAAACTTTGCATGTTTTCAACTGATATGAAAAATATTACAGAAAAAACGGTCTATATATAGTATTTACTACTGCTTTCCCTCATAATAATTTACAATGAATTTTACTGTTCAGTAAATGTTTTGTACTTGGTGTTACAAGTTCAAAAAATAAATAAATATTAAATGAGTACAGCATAAACAAAATGTATATATACATACACAGCCATTTAGATAAAATACCTAAAACTTGAACTGAAATTGAAAACAGAGAATATAAAAATTAAATCGAATTCAAAATGATATATGATTATATATGATATATACACAGACAGATAGATCAACGAAATGAAAATCAATTAAAAATGTAAAATATCTGGAAACATTTCTATAATAATAAAATTAAATAATGCTTTTCTAACATGAATGCAAATGCAAAATTAACATAATTAATCATGAAGTGTGTAATTTGCATATTTTATGTTTGATGTCTTAAGGGTTATACTGTTTTTGTCTAACATTAAGGAAAATATCTACTGTAACTTTTATTAAAATATAAATATTTAATAAACATAACTAATAGAATATTTTTCTTATTTAACACAAATTAAAATGGAAATATTTTATGTTTAAATAATTTATTTTTGTTCACAATTTTTCAACAGCATTTCCCACAGACTTTGAGGAAATAAAGTCCACCAGTGGCATGGTTGTGTTCATTTTATACACCCATCTCAAACAGGACAGTCGGCTCAGTCCCTCCACCGGTTTTAAGCATCTTTATCTGCTGTCCTGGAGCTGCGCATTGACGACGCCACTCAATACATCCCCATCGTGGTTCTGTCCGACGCTGTCCGGCCTGTCTAGCAGACACTGGGCTCAATATTACCAGGGCCAAACTCTCCAGCAGCTGCTCCATGTAAAGAGAGCAGGCTCAGAAAATCCATTTCAGCACAGCGACACACCGGGGGACGAAACTCAATATTAGCCAATGAGAGACGACTCCGTTATTGAGACATCAGCATTTCATATCGGAACAGGGCTCTTTAATACATATCAGGTATTATGGAAGAGTCAGAATCTCCACTGAAATTTTTTTTAAAATTAAATAAAAATAAATTTAAAAGCTAGTTGCCATGGCAACATTTTTATTTTTAAGAAAACTGAAGTACTAAATAATTAAAACTAACCAAATAAAAATGAATAAATAATATAGACATATAAAAATAATAAAAATGACTTAAACTTTAAATTAACTTTAAAGAAAGAACAAAATACACAGACAAAAAAATAAAATTAAATATTTTGTTGACTATATTCAGTTTTTCAACTTTAATGCAAATGACAAATTAGTGTCTAATTTGCATATATTGCACAAAATAATAACTTTTATTAAAATATTTAAGGATTAATAATTAATTAATAAATAATTATAATATAATTAATACAAAATAATAAAAGTATTTTTAATTTCATAAAAATTAAAATATATGGAAATATGTCTAATAAATAAATAAATGTACTAAACATTTGGTTTACTATATTCATAATTTTAAACAACATTTTCTAGAGACAGAATTTCATTAAAATGTCCAACAGAGACTAAGTTCTGTTAACAATTTTATCCACCTGTCTCAAACAGGAAAAAAGGCCCGTAAAAAGCCTTTGGGAAGGTGCAGGGAAAGAGCCGTGTTTCTCCAATCGGATGCCGTGCCGATGCACAGTTCCCTTCCGCCTGTTATTGCAGAGGTACTCTGGTAAAACATGAGTTTACTTTGTGGTGGTTGGTGTGGTAAAGCAGCTAATTTATTGCAGGTGACCACATTCCCACAGCTCTGATACGGCCATCGCTCACATCCACACCTTCTACTTCCGCTAAACCCTTGAAATTCACCCCAGTGACCAAAGGGACACATGGGAGCGGGCAGCAGGAATTTATGACCCTATGCAAGTCCCTCTGTGAATCTGCATGGACCAGGCGAAGCGGCTTCCTTCTCAGGTGCCTGCGGATGTAGATAACCAGAATCAGCGGAGGCCAGGCGGGAACGACTGCAGGTCCACAGGACCGCGACGAGCCTCGAGAACCACCGTAAATCCATCTCTGTCCACAACTCTCACCTCAGGAGGACAAAAGCAACCTTGTAAAACCTTCAGCTACTGTTCAACACCCAAGAGATATATGGAAAGAAACAGTGCCCAGCGTGCCAGACGGCATGGAGCACGATCGGGAGAAGGAAACAGGCAATAACGGTGAAAGTGAGGTGAAAGTGGCTTGATTTGACGATAAAGAACTGAAGAAACACATACATTCAAACAGTTCCTCATCACCCTTCACACAGACGTGCCACGGCCTACTACAGTTAACCATTCAACCTCCATGCAGTTATTCAGATACAGGGCAGCAGTTTTCTAAGTCACGCACCAATGCACATTAAAGTGCATCGATATATCACTTCTACTCCAATAAAGTTAAAACATACATTGTCTACCAAAGCAAGACAAACTTCAATCAAAATGCTTGAATCAACTTGATCTGTCTCTAAACATTTTTTTTTATGTTGACGCCACCTGTTAAAAAAAGTAAAAAAAGTAAATAAAATAAATAAAAAATATATCTATTTAAGTATTTCTACTTAAAAAATGGTTATGTTTATTCCAATTTGTTATTTGCCTTTTTTTGTTGTTGCAATATTTAGGTATTTGTAACATTTACTGTCAATTTCTGAGTGCAAATAAAAAAAAAGTAAATTCTACACCTATATAATAAAAGTACCTTCAAATAATGGTATACCACAAAAATTATACAATTTTTTATATCTTATATTAATTTGCACTTGTAGCTTTACACATTTTATAACGCGCCAAAATAAGACAATCCTTGAACAAAATCGTCTGAATTATCTTCATTTTTTCATTAGAAGTCTGATTTATTTTTTTAAAAAAAAAGTTAATTTTAATGAACTAGTTAAAATAAGAAAATAAATAAAACTAAATAAAATAAAATAAAAATAAACTATAAATAAATATTTAGTTAATCAAATGCTGCTCTTATTGCAAAAATAAATTATATAATACTTAAAAACATACTGGTCCAGTTAAATAGCTTAACTTTTTGTTAGTAGCTTGTAATAATATAAAATTGTATAAATATTGTTTATTAAACAGGTAATTTGATTGAAGCTTCAAATGATGCTTTAACTTTAAATCGAGTATCTTGTAGCTTGACAAGTTGCAGTTTCAAAGCAGCTTCCCCAACACTGCTAATGATGACGTCAAGCCAGAGTCTCAAAGCAAACTTCCCTTATTATTTACAGAACAAAAAAACCCCTTTCTGCGCCGACTTGAAGAATAAGCTTAAAGAAGGAACTTTCTTTGAGAACCGTGAGCATGTGCATGAATAGCGATTCCGATAGAGAGGGTGTGTGCGTATTAGATTTACACACAAACCATCTGATAAACCGATAGCACAGAGAGATACGGGGTAAATCCTCACATGCGTCTGTCAGTTTGTGCGCTGATAGTAAAGAAGAAAGAAATGTGACTGCTAGATGAGAAAGGCCAAAAAGCCTGCATAAGTGACTTCATGTGCATGCTTACATATACTGACATGCACTTCAGCTTTGCATATGCATAGTTTTTCCTTGATAAAGGGAAATGCAAATGAGCTGCATGCAACAAACATTCTCATTTGATATATAAATGTATATGCAAATGTACATCAGCAAACACGACACGTGCACAAAGACATGCTACCAATGCGACGATGTTCAGACAGACTGTCCAGTTCAGATAATCAGGGAAAAGTACGTGTGGGGCAGGGTATGTACTGCGCATCAGAAGAAATGTGATTTTTGCTATACACTGATGTAAAGTTGACTGCCAATGATATTGTAATGAGAACTGCTAAAATACAGTGCAGGATGTGTTCAAAATAATTCAAGATGAGAAAGAACTTGTTACTAAGGGGTAAAAGCACAGTTTAAATGTATAGTTGCCAAGCAACAGCGCAACTTGCTGCATTCCAAACAAGTTCTAAATAAAAGGAGAAAATACATTTCATTGGTAAAACAGAGTGAAAACAGTTAATGTTTCTTCATCAGAACAGATTTGGCGAAATGTGTCATTCAATCACTGTCTCAGCAATGGATGCTCTGCAGTGAATGGGTGCCGTCAGAATGAGAGTCCAAACAGCTGATAAAAACATCACAATAATCCACACCACTACAGTCCATCAACTGAAGTGAGTTTTTGTAAGAAACGAATCCATCATTAAGATGTTTTTAACTAAAATACGAGTCCATAATCCATAATAACGCTTCCTCCAGTGAAAAAGTGCATCTCCTGTTGTCTCTCGCATCAAAATCCAGCCACATATTTGTTTAGAGCTGTTTAAACGGTGCTTGATCTGTGCAGATTTCTCTCCTGATTCAGACCAGAACACTTTTTCATTGGAGGAAGCTTTATTATGGATTTTGGACACATATTTTAGTTTAAAAAAAAGTCTTGATGGATTTGTTTCATCTTTTGTCTTCTCCAGATGTGAACTGATGGACTGGAGTGGTGTGGATTACTTGTGGATTACTGTGATGTTTTTATCAGTTCTCATTCTGATGGCACCCATTCACTGCAGAGGATCCATTGCCTAGCAAGTGATGCAATGCAACATTTCTCCAAGAAACAAACTCATTTACATCTTGGATGGCCTGAGGGAAAGTACATTTTCTGCCACTTTTCATTTTTGGGTCAACTATTCCTTTAAAATGAGCTAAAACTACTGGCATCACATTTCAAAACAACTTACACGTTGAGCTGCACAAACAGACACCTTCAGTTCAGCAACCCTACATCATTAATAGAATAAAGGTTGTTTATTTAGTTTCATGTGGTCTTCGCCTCGTCTTCGAGATGTTACATCGAGGCTGTTCACATGTGCTCAAAAACAAACATGCGTCGGGTGCGACTGATAAACTTCCTGTGTTAACTGAAAGCGCTCGCATGCATGTAGACGTATGTGTGCGTGAGAAAGAGACAGTCAGGAAACTGAAATTAGACTTTCTCAAGAAGCAACTGAGAAAAAAAGCAACCAGACCTCATGACCTCATTAACATCACCTTTAGAAACGAACCCACGGCATGATCCACAATAAAAATGAGCGTTTAAAATGCACGTTTAAACAGTTAGAAGTGACTTATAAAGAGCCAATTACCTCAGCAGAATGTATCTGTGTGATGATCCACTCAGAGCTGCTAAATGAGTCAGTTTAACCATTGCAGGGTGATTTCCATTCACCCTTCACTCACAGTCATTTCAGTATGAGAAAGAAACTAAAGCATCATCTTTGGGCCTCAGCTGTGAACTCACACACCCGCAGGCATCAAAAACGGCACTTGAGAAACTACACAGGCTTTAATCAGGAGGGAAAGTCCAGAGCTGTAAGGACGCGCAACTGCTGCATAAAAATGAAGCGGTTTCTCTCTATCTGTGTCATAATAATAATAATAATTAAAAAAAAAAACAGAACTGAGATTTAGGTCAAGAGTTGACTTCTTTATCATAGAATGAAGAAGCGCTAAATTTGTTAACACAAATTATTTTATTATACTATTGTTTTTATTTTACATTAAAGAAATTATGTAATGCCTTGAGTTATTTATTACAGGACCATGTAAAACGTCCAGTAAGTCAGTTTCTAAATTTGTTAACACTAATTATTTTATTATAGGTTTCATCATTTAATTTGAACTCTTGAACTATTCAAGTGATAATATAAAAATTTAGCAACAGCACAGCTGTTAGTTTCACACTGCACGACTTGCCATAAAAGAAAAAAAAAAAAAAAAAAGTTTGGCACAATGCAAGAACCAAAAGTTTTCAAACTCATAATGCATGCAACAAAACTCTCATGCAGTTTCCTTTCTCTAGCCTTTTCAATAAGTAAACATCCAAAAAGACATTCAATATGACCTTTAAACTATTGAAGTGATTCTGAAAGTTAGGCAACAGGTTAGTTTCACTGTGCAAGACTCCCATAAAAACCCCAACAAACTCTCATGCAGTTTCATTGCTAGCTTTTTCAAAAAGGAAACATCCAAAAAGCCATTCAATACGACCTCTTATTATTAAAGCCTTATTATGCAGGTTAAGCAACAGGTTCGTTTCAATGTGCAACTATAAAACCCAAAGTTTGGCACAATGCAAGAACCGAAAAAAGTTTTCAAACTGACATTGCATGTGATAAAATGCATGTAGTTTCCTTTCTCTAGCTTTTTTCAATAAGGACACATCCAAAAAGGCTATTAAAATCTAGTATGCAACAGGTTCGTTTCACTGTGTGAGCTGTACAACAAACTATAAAACCCAAATTTTGGCACAAGAACTTAAAAAGTAGTAGCTCCCTTTCTGTAGCTTTGTCAATAAACAAACGTCCAAAACGGCATGTTGGAGTCCACCATGCATCGGCTGGTTGAATGAGGTTAACTAGTGAAGTACTCACTAACCCACAGACCTGTGGTTTTCAGATTCAGCCACAAGATTTCAGTACTCCACTGACACTGCAAACCAGAACCTCGGTGTCGTCACTTTGCTCAAACACCACATTGATGCGCGTTGGATGGAGATGAGAGCTGGGTTGCACGAAAAGGCAGACAATCGCCTCGGATACTCACCCCTGGAGAAGCATGACTGGTAGGACGAGAAGCTTTCGAAGATGCTGTTGGAGGCCATGGCGAGTGACGGCGGTGGTGGCTGCTTCTCCTCGTCTTCTTCAGAATCCAGCTCTTCCAACTTGATTTGCTCCCGAATTTTGAAGGGCTCCCGGCTTGGCCCTGCAAAGAGCAAAACAATACGCCCATGATGACATGCCAGAGGCTTCGCTCAAACGCCCTCCACGTTCCAGCCCCTAAACCGGACCCCAAAAACACACCCTGAAACCCATGGTCGCCCTGCGCCGGTCCAGCAAGGCGGTTCTGTCCTTGGATTCTGTGCATGGTTCACAGACAGATTGCGATCGGCGGTCAGCCTGTGGTTGACTGATGCTTACCCTTGTGCAAAAGAGCCGGAGCGCAAACGCGGCACTGTGGTTTATTTCGGCGATTTGGCTGATTCACACGCTGACATCAACACGTTTTCTCCCTCCCCCTCTCGCTCTCGAGTCCCTCTCGTCTATCTTTATCTCGCTGTTTTCTAGTGCCTAGAGAGCCGTGACCGGTCGCAGACTTGGTTTGTGGTTGTGGCGGCCCACAGAAAGCTTCTCCCTTAGTCAGACAAGTTTAACCGTTCCCCACAATTGGGGGGAAAAAAAGCATCCAAGCACCATTGGGCCGTTTAGGTCACATGTTCTAACAAATGTAATTCTGGCTTTTTTCTGCACAGGTTATCTGGCATTCGGGCCGGTCTATCAAACCACCTGTCCACATTTGCTTGAAAAGGAGGAAATAGATGTGGTCTGTTTTAATTGTTAAGAGCGTGCGAGTGGAACAGAGGGGGGTTGAGAGTGAGTAGGTGAGAACGCAGCAGCGTTTAACAGTCAATGTGTGCGCGTGTGTGTGTGTGTGTGTGTCAGAGTTTGTGTACGAGAGCGAGGCGAGTCACGCTGCATAAGTTAAAGCATGCAAATCCATCTCCAACAGAAGACACAATTACTCCTGTGTCTCAGACGCCATAAAGGCGCTGCAGATTGTCAAAAATTTACATGGTGCCTTTCGTTTCGGTCTCATTTGCTGATTCTGCAAGACAAATAGAAAATAAAATACAGTATTTACTGACAATAAACGTCCACATTCTGATCATGTTTGGTGTAAAAAAATTCTATATCCAATCAGATTTATGTATAACAATCACACACAGAATATAAAAACACATTTAAGCCATCATAAATGGCATTGCATAAAAAAAAAATATATATATATATATACTGTATATATATAATATTTCTATACTTTTAAGTGTAATTAGGGTGCGGCGCTAGTAAAACAAACCCAGGTCTTTGGATGCTGTCCAACATCTTATATGCCAGTGCCAAATAATTTTAGGGGTTAAATATTCTTACTTTTTAGCATCTGCTATGAAAAAGTGAAAATCAAGTATCATATCTGATGTTTTTCATGTTACATTGTGCCTCAGATCATTTCAACCTGTTGATTCTCCAAGAAAAACACAACAAAATACAGTGTTTACTGACAATAAACTGGCAAGTTGTGACCAAATTTTTTCCAGAATTATGGATAAGAATATCACATACTATATAAAAAGACATTTAAGCCACAATAAATGTCAATGCATAAAAAAACAAAATATTCAGAGGAAACACCTAGTGTCGTGTTTTTATTGGCAATGTAATGGCATATTTGATTTTTTCATGTTACTTGGTGCCTTACAGATAATTTAGTGTTTACTGACAATAAACTGGCAAGTTGTGACCAAATTTTTTAGAGAATTATGGATAAGAATATCACATACTATATAAAAAGACATTTAAGCCACAATAAATGTCAATGCATAAAAAACCAAAATATTCAGAGGAAACACCTAGTGTCGTGTTTTTATTGGCAATGTAATGGCATATTTGATTTTTTCATGTTACTTGGTGCCTTACAGATAATTTCAACCTGCTGATTCTGCAAGATAAACAGAAAATGAACGTATATTTACTGACAATACACTCGCACTTGTTGGGTGTAAAAAATTCAGGATCCAATCAGAATTATGTTTAAAAAATCACAATGCAAAGTGCAAAGACATCTATATATTTTTAAGTGTAACTCAAGTGTCAAATAATTTTAGAAGCTAAATATATTTATTTTAGCATCTGACATGCAATTAAAGTGAAAATTTAATATATTTGATACATATTGACAAATACTTCTCATATTTTCCCTTAGCCTCATCAAGCTATGAATGATTAGCACCTGCTTCAATAAAGTGTTTTTTATTTTATACTGTTACATTTAATTTCAACCTGTTGATTCTGCAAATAAAACAGTATATTTACTGACAATAAACTGGTCTAAAAGCTTCAGTATTTCATCAGAATTATCAGAAAAGACATTTCATATACAGTGGAAACAATAAAAGCAAAAATACATAAAAGACATTGCTTTATAAAACAAAATATCAAACCAAATTGCTCCAAAAATATCTACTTTGCAGATGTATTCCGCTTTGTTGATATTCTAATGCAATGCAATTTATATATTTTTAAGTGGAACGCAAGTAAATACGTTTACTTTTAGCACACACATGCAGTTAAAGTGAAAATTAAATGGCATATGTAATGACACATACATTATTTTAAAAGTGAATTGCATGAACATTTTCCGATGCATCATCAGGCTGTGAATGATTGCATTACCTGCTTCAAATTGTAGACTTCATTATGCGTTTAGCACGTTGCACAGTACCTTTTGTGACATTTTAATCTCTTGATTCTGCACGAGAGACAATACAAGAGTGTTTACCAACAATTAACTGCATAACATCAAATATAACACCAAAATATTTTCCTTATACGAACCGTCTGAATGAAATCGTCATTATGCGTTTTGGATGCCGGGTGTCGACATAATTGCAGGCCTCATTACCGTCTCACCTGCCCTTAATGAAGGCATTGCATTACACGTCCAAGTGGGTCATGATATCGCACAAGCCTCCTGCCCATCACGCACCTGATTAGGACGTTTCATTTTGTCTAAAGAACACCATGCTCACATGACGCAAAACGCCCCCTGCATCCCCTTAAGCCCCTATTATCTGCTCGCCACACACCTGCGTCCACCTCCAGCTTAGACGGCCCCAAATTGGCACATGTGCACCTGCACCACGCCTCCAGCACATGCCAAACACACCCACACCTGTGTCCTGGCTCTCCGCTCGACCGTTTGGACGGGAGGTTTGGGAGCGCTGGGCGGAGTGCTTTAGGTGGTGTTGGCGTTTCGTGAGCAGATGCTGTCCCTCCTGACCCGGCACGCAGACACGCTTCCACAGACGTCCACAGTCAGTGCTGTAGAATGCCAGCTTGATAATGCTGAAACCGTCGAGGGATTTCAGTTTGAATTTCGAATTTTGGAATACAAAAACTAAAGGTTCCAAAAATGCTTTGAACTGCAGTGTCAACGGTTTTTGCAGATGCATTTTGGTGTGATATATAATGCAATGGAAAGAGTGGATTCCATTTGGGAACATTTTAAGTTCCATGATTCCAAGTTCCAATACAATGTTCAAGGTCTGAAGAACCTGTCATATGACACAAAGAACTGGAACTGGTTCTCGATCAGGGGTCGGTTTACGAACATCTTGAGAAAGAAGTTAATACATTTCATAAAGTTTGTAAAAATGTCCAATTCTTGAAAAAATCTTTTTTTCTTAAGGTTAATCAGCTAATAGATACCACCATACTTAGTAGATTGATTACATAAAAAATGGCAAAAAAAAAAGTTTTCTGGAAAGAAATATGCAATATGCAAATTATGCATTATCGAAATAAATATGCATTGTAATGCATACATTTTCAGAACAAAATCTGATCATTGGGTAAACCTGGGTTCAAAATTCTTGTTTCATTTTGTTGACATATTAAAGGTTTTTACTGAAGGACTTTTGAATTTCTCTTTATCACTTCATGAATCATGAACTGTAAAGTTTGTAAAGTGGTGCATGTAAGTGCTGCTGAAGAGGGGAAGAAAATTGAGAAAACTGCCTTTCAAAATATGAATTGCAATTGAAAACTAAAAAAAAGTGCAATAAAATAAACATTGGTGTATACACAAAAGTGTATTTTGGATGTTTGCTTTCCACTAGTCTGAAATAACACATTATGAAAAGCTAATAGGCCAAAATCTCAAAAACAATGTGTTAAGCAGAAAATGAAACATTGTATTGTAACAAAAAGTATAAGAACCCATCAGTGTACATTAAAGATCACTGGTCTGCACATACCTTGCAGTAGTATTATATATTACGTGTTATGCTGAAAGAATTTCATTCTTAAGTACTTTTCGTGAATCTGGCCCCAGAAGAGGATTCTTTGTTCAGTCTAAAATGTTTCAAAAAGGACCTCCGAAGAACCTTTATTTTGAAGAGTGGTGTAAACCAGCTGTATATTACTACTTACTGTTGCTATAAAACTACTCATTTAGAAGTTTAGAAATGTCATTTGTACTGAACTCTTAAATCATGGGATGTGTGTTAGAGTTTGACGCAGTACTTTCGGGCTGCATTTTAGAACTCTAAAAGATAAAACAAGAGAAACAGTTTCTAAACATTCGTAATTGTTCAATTTAGAACCAGATCAACCTAAAGAACCTGAATAAGCTGTATATTACTACTTACTGTTGCTATAAAACTACTCATTTAGAAGTTTAGAAATGTCATTTGTACTGAACTCTTAAATCATGGGATGTGTGTTAGAGTTTGACGCAGTACTTTCGGGCTGCATTTTAGAACTCTAAAAGATAAAACAAGAGAAACAGTTTCTAAACATTCGTAATTGTTCAATTTAGAACCAGATCAACCTAAAGAACCTGAAATGGTTCTTCATGGAACCTAAAGTCCAGGGTTCTGTTATTTAAATATGGTGCTAGAACCATTTGTGTCTTCATGATGTCTAGCAGAACTGCGAGTGGTGAGTAGGAGGGCTGTCTATCTGTTATTTATTTATTGTATTTGATGTCTGGGACACACAGCTGTCCTACACACACGTCTCCTGCTGGGTTCCCACGGCAACACATCGTACCGCATATCCTCTCATCCCTGAGAAAAACACTCCTCGCTCCATCCGCTGAACTCCTGCATGTCCATCAGTGGAGTCCTCAAAACACAGAAAGAGAGAATCTGAAAGAGTAAATGAGTTTTAAATTGTACATAACATACTAAACTTCTTAACTTTTCATGCTTTCATGCATGGTTGCAGTTGTCACTACTGTACTTTGATAATGGTTGAGGCCCTGAGATTTATTTAAAGGTTAGAGTTTGTTTTTAAATAATCTCATTAAGACTGTCACCCCAAAATCAAAAGAAACTAATATTAAAAGTTAAGAAAGTTATTCTAATGCAAAAATACATTTAAAAATATATTTTACACATTTTTAAATTCTCTATTAATAAATAAACAAATAAATAAATATTCTTTAGAATTTTACAATTTATGCAACATGTTATTCTTTGTTGTACTCTTTTTTTATTTTTAATTTTTATGCATGCATGGTTGCAGTTGTCACTACTGTACTTTGATAATGGTTGGGGCCCTGAGTTTTACACTGCTTAAATAGTTATAGTGAATTTAAAGGTTTAAGATTTATTTAAAGGTTAGAGTTTGTTTTTAAATAATCTCATTAAGACTGTCACCCCAAAATCAAAAGAAACTAATATTAAAAGTTAAGAAAGTTATTCTAATGCAAAAATACATTTAAAATATATTTAAAACATGTTTAATTCTCTATTAATAAATAAACAAATAAATAAATATTCTTTAGAATTTTACAATTTATGCAACATGTTATTCTTTGTTGTACTCTTTTTTTATTTTTAATTTTTATGCTGATTTAAGTAATAAAAATATAATGTGTCCAGACAGAATGATTTCGAATAATGAGAACTGAATAAAATTAATTACTGAGAATAATGAGAATTATAAAATAAACTAAAATGTAACACATCTGCACTGTAAATAAAAAATAACAAATACATAAATAAATATTAGTATTATAATTATTATCATTTTGAAGTTTTAAATAAAATAAAGAGTACTGGAGTACGTTTCACAAGAAAATCATATTTTAGTCAATCTACTTCAAAAAATTTAGTTTAATGTGTTACTTGTCATTTCTTTGTAATGACATTTACTAACCATTTCTGAGTGAAAATTGTTCATTTTTTGTTAAAGTTTAAAACTGTTAAAGTGAATTTTACTAATTTTTACTAATCAGACCACTTTTTGGGCACATTACAGTAAAGAGAAAATCGTGCATTTAATAGTTCGTTATAATTTCTCTACAAAAAGATTTTTTTCACAACTACTTTTTTGCCTGTGGTTTAGGTGAAGAGATAAAAACAGGGACTTTCCTTGCATATTTGGTTCTGTAGATCGTCTCTGTGGATAAAGACTCTAGTCATGATGAATATAATTATTAAGCCCTGAGTCACTGCATGCCGGGAGTTCAGCAGCTAGAGGACTGGCGTATGCATGTGTGAAAGCCTATATAGATGGCAGAGAAAGCAGGAACAAATGTGTCCATTTGCTCTCCAGTTCATCTCAATGCCATCTAGGAGAAACGACTGAGATATTAAAGAGATTTCTCTGTGCTGCGGGGGAGGGAACGAGGCAGTGAGGCAAGCGGAGAGCTATGCATGTATGGAGAGATCCTCCAAACACCTGCTGACATTCCCACTGCTGGAGGAGGATGAGTCAGGACTCAAACAGCATCCCAGACAGACAGAACAGCAAACTGTGAGAATTCCCCTCCCAGACGACCTCTGTTCCTGTCAGTCCAACACCCTCTGCTCTTTCACATGACGGCGACTAACAATCTGCCTCTTGTACAGAACTGACAATAAAGCACTGCTGGATAGAAAGATCACTATCCGGGCAATTGACCAGAATTAGAAATAATCCGCTGCGCAACAATTACACTGCAAAAAAAGATTTATCATTTCAGAGAAAATATTGTCACTGTCATCATTTTAAGCCCTACCTCTCCTCAACTCATCATAAGCATGTTTAATACTTAATGTTAGAGGTTTGATTAAATCACTAACTGCAAATATGAGAAAGATATTTTTACTGGAATCAAGTAATACATATCCGCTCAAAAGTTTGGGGTTGGTAAGATTTTTTTTTTTAAGAAAATTGAGAAAACTGCCTTTCAAAATATGAATTGCAATTGAAAACTAAAAAAAAGTGCAATAAAATAAACATTGGTGTATACACAAAAGTGTATTTTGGATGTTTGCTTTCCACTAGTCTGAAATAACACATTATGAAAAGCTAATAGGCCAAAATCTCAAAAACAATGTGTTAAGCAGAAAATGAAACATTGTATTGTAACAAAAAGTATAAGAACCCATCAGTGTACATTAAAGATCACTGGTCTGCACATACCTTGCAGTAGTATTATATATTACGTGTTATGCTGAAAGAATTTCATTCTTAAGTACTTTTCGTGAATCTGGCCCCAGAAGAGGATTCTTTGTTCAGTCTAAAATGTTTCAAAAAGGACCTCCGAAGAACCTTATAAGCTGTATATTACTACTTACTGTTGCTATAAAACTACTCATTTAGAAGTTTAGAAATGTCATTTGTACTGAACTCTTAAATCATGGGATGTGTGTTAGAGTTTGACGCAGTACTTTCGGGCTGCATTTTAGAACTCTAAAAGATAAAACAAGAGAAACAGTTTCTAAACATTCGTAATTGTTCAATTTAGAACCAGATCAACCTAAAGAACCTGAAATGGTTCTTCATGGAACCTAAAGTCCAGGGTTCTGTTATTTAAATATGGTGCTAGAACCATTTGTGTCTTCATGATGTCTAGCAGAACTGCGAGTGGTGAGTAGGAGGGCTGTCTATCTGTTATTTATTTATTGTATTTGATGTCTGGGACACACAGCTGTCCTACACACACGTCTCCTGCTGGGTTCCCACGGCAACACATCGTACCGCATATCCTCATCCCTGAGAAAAACACTCCTCGCTCCATCCGCTGAACTCCTGCATGTCCATCAGTGGAGTCCCCAAAACACAGAAAGAGAGAATCTGAAAGAGTAAATGAGTTTTAAATTGTACATAACATACTAAACTTCTTAACTTTTCATGCTTTCATGCATGGTTGCAGTTGTCACTACTGTACTTTGATAATGGTTGAGGCCCTGAGATTTATTTAAAGGTTAGAGTTTGTTTTTAAATAATCTCATTAAGACTGTCACCCCAAAATCAAAAGAAACTAATATTAAAAGTTAAGAAAGTTATTCTAATGCAAAAATACATTTAAAAATATATTTTACACATTTTTAAATTCTCTATTAATAAATAAACAAATAAATAAATATTCTTTAGAATTTTACAATTTATGCAACATGTTATTCTTTGTTGTACTCTTTTTTTTATTTTTATTTTTATGCTGATTTAAGTAATACAAATATAATGTGTCCAGACTTTGGTTCATGATTTCGAATAATGAGAACTGAATGAAATTCATTACTGAGAATAATGAGAATTATAAAATAAACTAAAATGTAACACATCTGCACTGTAAATAACAAATACATAAATAAATATTAGTATTATAATTATTATCATTTTGAAGTTTTAAATAAAATAAAGAGTACTGGAGTACGTTTCACAAGAAAATCATATTTTAGTCAATCTACTTCAAAAAATTTTGTTTAATGTGTTACTTGTCATTTCTTTGTAATGACATTTACTAACCATTTCTGAGTGAAAATTGTTCATTTTTTGTTAAAGTTTAAAACTGTTAAAGTGAATTTAACTAATTTTTACTAATCAGACCACTTTTTGGGCACATTACAGTAAAGTATTTTGAAGTTTTAAATAAAACAGAGTACTGGAGTACGTTTCACAAGAAAATCATATTTTAGTCAATCTACTTCAAAAAATTTAGTTTAATGTGTTACTTGTCATTTCTTTGTAATGACATTTACTAACCATTTCTGAGTGAAAATTGTTCATTTTTTGTTAAAGTTTAAAACTGTTAAAGTGAATTTAACTAATTTTTACTAATCAGACCACTTTTTGGGCACATTACAGTAAAGTTTAAATCGTGCATTTAATAGTTTGTTATAATTTCTCTACAACAATATTTTTTTCACAACTACTTTTTTGCCTGTGGTTTAGGTGAAGAGATAAAAACAGGGACTTTCCTTGCATATTTGGTTCTGTAGATCGTCTACTAATTTTTACTAATCAGACCACTTTTTGGGCACATTACAGTAAAGAGAAAATCGTGCATTTAATAGTTCGTTATAATTTCTCTACAAAAAGATTTTTTTCACAACTACTTTTTTGCCTGTGGTTTAGGTGAAGAGATAAAAACAGGGACTTTCCTTGCATATTTGGTTCTGTAGATCGTCTCTGTGGATAAAGACTCTAGTCATGATGAATATAATTATTAAGCCCTGAGTCACTGCATGCCGGGAGTTCAGCAGCTAGAGGACTGGCGTATGCATGTGTGAAAGCCTATATAGATGGCAGAGAAAGCAGGAACAAATGTGTCCATTTGCTCTCCAGTTCATCTCAATGCCATCTAGGAGAAACGACTGAGATATTAAAGAGATTTCTCTGTGCTGCGGGGGAGGGAACGAGGCAGTGAGGCAAGCGGAGAGCTATGCATGTATGGAGAGATCCTCCAAACACCTGCTGACATTCCCACTGCTGGAGGAGGATGAGTCAGGACTCAAACAGCATCCCAGACAGACAGAACAGCAAACTGTGAGAATTCCCCTCCCAGACGACCTCTGTTCCTGTCAGTCCAACACCCTCTGCTCTTTCACATGACGGCGACTAACAATCTGCCTCTTGTACAGAACTGACAATAAAGCACTGCTGGATAGAAAGATCACTATCCGGGCAATTGACCAGAATTAGAAATAATCCGCTGCGCAACAATTACACTGCAAAAAAAGATTTATCATTTCAGAGAAAATATTGTCACTGTCATCATTTTAAGCCCTACCTCTCCTCAACTCATCATAAGCATGTTTAATACTTAATGTTAGAGGTTTGATTAAATCACTAACTGCAAATATGAGAAAGATATTTTTACTGGAATCAAGTAATACATATCCGCTCAAAAGTTTGGGGTTGGTAAGATTTTTTTTTTTTGAAAGACGTCTCACCAAGGATGCAATTATTTGATCAAAAATACAGTAAAAATTGTGAAATATTTTTACAATTTCAAATAGCTGTTTTCTATGTGAATATATGTTAAACTGTAATTTATTTCTGTGATCAAAGCTGAATTTTCAGCATCATTACTCCAGTCTTCAGTGTCACATGATCTTCAGAAATTATTCTAATATGCTGATTTGCTGCTCAAGAAACATTTCTGATTATTATCAGTGTTGAAAACAGTTGTGCTGCCCAACATTTTTGTGGAAACCGTGATATATTTTAATTTTCAGGATCTTTGATAAACAAAAGTATTCATTTATTTAAAAATAATCCTGACGATAATGCATACGTGTTAAAAATAGTCAAGAAATCTACGCCATCTACTACTATGGCATTTAACCATGACCTTAATATAGAGTGATAAAAATCTGTTTATTTTGGGATTTTATCTTCACTGCTGCTTAAAACACTAAAAAAAGCTAATTGAGGCATTGGAATTGTTACAAACACACACACACACAGACACAGACACACACACACACACAGTGTGAGAGTTAAACGTAATGGGGAAAACATCCCAGCGCTGCTTTGGCAGACAGTACCTGACTGTGATGCGGTTTAACAGAGCATGACAGGAATCTTCAGTTAATAAAACATGAAGCGTTAAAATTTATTTGAACTCTTAAGTCACACTTGTTGAATCAGCTGGTGTTGGTAGTGATTTTTAGTGGATGTATGAAGTTAGTTCTCCTCAAGTTCACACATGTGTTCTTGCAGAGGAACCACAGGTGGAGAAAATCATTATAACATGATTCATTAACCACAAACAAACATGATGCTGACTATCTTCATCTTCAACACATCTACTGTTTTAGCATTTAAACCTAACACACTTTTTGTGAATTGTTTTGATAGTAAAGTGTGTTTGTGAATCTTTCTGTACAATACATGACACTTGATTTGATCATTTATATCTAATAAAATGACATTCAGAGATAAATGACTATGATTTAAGTGTTTAGTACTCTTTTATATGGAAGCTTGATTCTGCCAGAGGATGAAAAAAATAAATATTTTGAGATAATACATTTGCAATTCAGAGAAAAAAGCCTGAATTCTGAGATTATAAATCAGAATGGCCTTTTTTACTTTTCATTTCATTGTGTAAAAAAAAACAAAAACTGAATTGTGACATAAACTCAGGATTCAGAGAAAAAAAGTGCACATTTTGATACAAACTCAGAATTGCAAGATATAAATGCAGATTTGTGAACTTGCAATTCAGAGAAAAAAAGCCTGAATTGTGAGATATAAACTCTGGATTGCAAGAAAAAGTGTCACAATTCTGACTTTTTTGTCAGAAATGTGAGAAACCCATGCAACTGCATTACAAAAATGTGAGATAACATGTTGAAATAAATTTTTTTTTACATTTTGTGACAGAAACAAAAAAAAATGGTTCAGAACAACTTCTGAGAAAACAAAGCCAGAATTGCAAGATATATAAACAGAATTGTGAGATTCCGCAATTCCGTGAAAAGTCTGATTTGTGAAAAAAAATTGTGAGGTGTAAACTTGAAATTGCGAGAAAAAACAGGCTGAATTATACGATAAGTCACAATGACCTTTTTTATTCCATGGCAGAAATGGCTTCCATACTTTCAGGCCGCTGTATTTCTGTAGAGCAGCAGGAGGTCGACTCTGTGAACGATTACCTAGAATAGCTTAACAAGATCAGCAACAAGTGAGTGTGTGTGAGCAAACATGCCAATGAAAGAATGAAAGATTAAAGACAGAGAGAAACAGCGCATATCTTTCTGTATGTAAGTACTACGGTAATGTTCATAACTGTCATAGTTTGGCATTCGGCCCAGCAGCCAGTGAAACATGACACCAGGTGAAGCAACAGGAGGTGAAAGCAGAAAGCCTGCGCTTTGTGTTCGTAACAAAGACAACGGCAGCGCTTTGATCCCCAAACATCCATGAGTCACTGAGACCCCCGGGACACGGCAGCATTTCTGACCACTGACCCATCAACATATAATCATCAAACTCACACACACACACACACACACACACACACACACACACACACACACACACACCGCTTCATTCCTGAAAGGAAGAATGATATCATTACATGTGAGGTGTTTAACCCAGACAGGCTGATGAAATCAGCTACAAAACTACAAAAACACAATACATCAAAACACTCCTAATGAATGATGTGTTCTTTTGTTTCAGACAGAGTATGTGGGTGAATCATTAAACCTGTCCAGAACATGTTTGAACCATACATGCATGCACAGAAATTATAAACTGGCATGAAAAAATGCCATAATGCAAACAAATTATTATGGAAAACAATCACTCATTACTGTAAAGCAAAAACAAGCTGGACGGAAAATATAATAATTACTTATTTAAAAACATATGATCAAATATCAAATCAAATATCAAATAGTGCCAAATATCAGCCATCAAAAGTGGAATAAAATGGGAAGACAGCAAATTTAATGTAGTTCTATTGTTGAAATGTCTTTAGATTTTGTTAATTTAATAGTTATTTACCATCTGCAAATTAATCAATTGTGAAAAAGTTCATTTTAATGATTCAACTGAACTGCTTTGCTGTAAAGGGGAACTTACAAGAAAATGAATTATATATATATATATGTACAGCGGGTAAAATAAGTATTGAAAACATCACCATTTTTCTCAGTAAATCTATTTCTAAAGGTGCTGTTGACATTAGATTTTCACCAGATGTCGGTAACAATCCAAGTAATCCATACATACAAAGAAAACAAAACAAATAAGTTCAGAAATTAAGTTCTGTGTAATAAAATGGCATGACCCAGGGAAAACGTATTGAACATGCTTACTGAAATTTATTTAATATGTCATACAAAAGGCTTTGTTGGTAATGACAGCTTCGAGACGCCTCCTGTCTGGAGAAACTAGTGGCATGCATTGCTCAGGTGTGATTTTGGCCCATTCTTCCACACAAACAGTCTTCAAATCTTGAAGGTTCTGTGGGCTTCTTCTATGAACTCTGATCTTTAGTTCTTTCCATAGATTTT
>NW_015639247.1:1558696-1559096 GCF_001515625.1 Sinocyclocheilus rhinocerous
AAACAATTGTACATGCTAATTCCAGGTCTTTCTGAAGCTCTCCACAAGTGAGCCTTGGCTCTTGGACAACTCTTCTGATAATTTTTTTCACTGCTCTGTCAGAAATCTTGCGAGGAGCACCTGGTCGTGGCCGGTTTATGGTGAAATGATGTTCTTTCCACTTCCCAGCAGTGCTCACTGGAACATAAAGAAGAATAGAAATCCTTCTGTAACCAATGCCATCAGTATGTTTTGCAACAATAAGGTTGTGAAGGTCTTGAGAGAGCTCTTTGCTTTGGTCATTCTAGCAGCTTTATTTCTTTCTCTGAAACCAATCAAGAGTTTCCTCGGCTGTGTTTGGGATCATTGTCTCGCTGGAATGTCCTCATTTCATCTTCATCATCCTGGTAGATGGCAGCAG
>NW_015639247.1:1559131-1559271 GCF_001515625.1 Sinocyclocheilus rhinocerous
TATTGTTTTCTTTGTATATATGGATTACTTGGGTTGTTACCGACATCTGGCGAAAATTTTATGTCAACAGCACCTTTAGAAATAACATCAACTTCGTGCTGTGGATCGCCGGATCGGCTTTCACCGTGGACGAAGTGGAG
>NW_015639247.1:1559343-1559484 GCF_001515625.1 Sinocyclocheilus rhinocerous
GAGTTTTGAGCAGTGTAGAGTAGCGCTTGTTGTTTGTTGTTTCTCCGATCACAAAACGCTGTTTAGGCGGCGCGATACGCAACGCAACGCAACACGTAAAAACACAGTATAAGTCATTATAATCAGTAATTATGTCCCCAC
>NW_015639247.1:1559522-1575087 GCF_001515625.1 Sinocyclocheilus rhinocerous
GTAAAAATTGACGCGTTTCAGAAAGGCGGGGCATAGAGGAGAAACAATAATGTACATTATGTGGAAAATAATGTGTTTTTTTAACCTTAAACCGCATAAACACATTTCATTACACCAAATACACAACATAATGTTCTTTTTAGCAACATCATATGACACCTTTAAAAAAAGCTAATGAAAAGCACAATAAAAGTCTTTTTAAATTAAGATGAAAATAGAAAAAAAAAATCACATTCAAAATATAAATAAATACTATAATATTATATTAATGATAGTAAAATAACATTGCTTTAAACTGATTATTTCTAACAAGTCTTCTGGATGAATCTATTCAGAAATGAATCAGATTCCCCAAAACTGTAATTTAGTATCTGAGATCTAATGAAAAGCACAACACAATTATTTTTAAATTAAAAAATCACATTCAAAATATAAATAAATACTATACTATTATATTAATGATAGTAAAATAACTTTGCTTTAAACTGATTATTTCTAACAACTCTTCTGGATGAATCTATTCAGAAATGAATCAGATTCCCCAAAACTGTAATTTAGTATCTGAGATGCGCACTGATGGAAATGTGCAAACATCAGTCGAAACAGAGGACCTATTTAACCTGTGTTGAATTAACATTTGACTTTATTTACTTGTTCTGGATTTATTTAACTGTATTTATACAGGTTCCTGGTCTCATAAGTGAATGTTATTCTAAAGAAAAATGTTTGGCTTCATCATGTTTCATCAAAATGAAACTTCCTCCATGTCTGAAACAACTTTCAGTCACATCAGCAATCACACTTACATATTAAGTCCAATTGTCACTATATTTTCTTTTCAAATACGCAGTTTCTGTCCAAAACACCTCACATTTCATCATAATAGAGCTTTTTACGACAGAAGGTCATCCTGAAATGAACCAAAATACATGAAAAATACCTCGTCTGTTTGATGGGGTGTGTGTGTGTGTGTGTTAGAGCAGCAGTTGAGCATGCGCTCGAGTTTCCCTGAGTGTACGTGAGGGACGACACTAAATCGAGACGCTCGCAGACAGATGTGAATGTTTTCACACACATTTCTCATCGTTCCAGTAAATGTATTTAGCAGACAACTCACCACACACTCCCTACAAAACACACACACACACACATTCTGGAAACATTCGCTCAACCTTCAGTACGGGAGAGACTGGAACACCTGGTCTGCTTTAGTCCAAAAAAGTACCAAAGAGTACCATGGAATTACCATGATTCTATATGAACATGCAGCACGGTAACACAAGGATGCAAGTACAATTTTAAGAATAATTAAACACGAAAAATCTGTTGCTGAGCAACTACTTTTGATTAAATTAAAGATTGGGGTCGGCAAGATTTGTTTATGTTTTGAAGGAAGTCTCTCCTTCTGACCACCTGCATTTATCTGATCAAAAATACAGTGAAATACTTTTACAATTTA
This sequence comes from Sinocyclocheilus rhinocerous, assembly GCF_001515625.1. NCBI lineage: Eukaryota > Metazoa > Chordata > Actinopteri > Cypriniformes > Cyprinidae > Sinocyclocheilus > Sinocyclocheilus rhinocerous. The sequence goes on from NW_015639247.1 coordinate 1,560,982, forward strand.
AAATAACTAACTGCGTAATATTTGAATATATTTACTGTTCTGTCACTTTTGATCAATTTAATGCATCCTTGCTGAATAAAAGCATTATTATTTTTTGTTAAACTTTTGTACTGTAGTGTATATTAAAAACTACATTTTCCAAAGTTCTTGTGATTCATATTCATAGATTTATGAAAACACATTTGGTTGTTATGGAAGCTTGTTTCCGCCATGGGATGAAAAAATTAAAAAAGGTAATTACGACTTTTTTCCCTCACAGTTCTGACTTGTGAGGTATAAACTCGGAATTGTGAGGGAAAAAAGTCAGACTTCTGAATTTGTATATTGCAAATCGGAGATAAAAGCTAGATACAAAATTGGTGCTCTTTGGTCACTTTTGACCGAAAAATGTTCTGTTTTGAATTTTTAAAAATCACAGCTTCATCGGAATGGTACAAAACTTGGTGACTTTTATGGCATTTGCAATGTGAACACACAAAAAAATTGAGGGCATGATTCGAGCAGGCTAAGTGGTTGTAAAAAAAAAAATAGTCACGCTTGTGGACCGACCATAGGAAATGAATGGGAAATCGACAAAAACACAAAAATTCTGAGAATTTTTGTGTGTACAATCTACAAATCTGCCACAATGCAGAAAAAAGTACACAGCAATGACGGGGTGAAACTCTAAAACATCAAGAGTGTAAAACCAACACATCCACTCACACACACACTTATACACACACACACACCTATGAACTGGTGTGACTGTAACACAGTAAATATGTAAAATATAAGCAATAATTCAACTACAATGCAGTAAAAAAAAAGTGGACAGCAAGGAAGGGGTTACACTTTAAAACATCAAGAGTGCAAAACAGACACATCCACTCACACACACACACACACACACATACACAATTATACACACTCAAATTAATTGGTATGGCTATACTCATATAGCCAAAACGAGTCAGAAAACTGAAATCATATCAGACCCAGAAGAATTAAAGATAAAACATTTCTGTTCATTTTTCTTACACTTTTATAGAATTGTAATGTTTTGTGTAACAAAATGCTTTCTCTGTGTTCAGGTTTGACTGTAGTAATAATAATTAAAAAACTGACGATTCAAATCAACATAAAAAAATAAAAATATCTAAACCTTTACAAAAAGTTGTCTTTGAGATGTCTAAATATATATCTAAACCCACAACTTAATAAAACTAAGTATTTATGTCTAAAAACAATTAAGAGAATTTATAGGCCTTTTATATAGAGCTATATAGGAATCTAATGTCTAAAAACAATTAGAGAATGTATAGGCCTTTTATATAGAGCTACATAGGAATCTATGGGATAAATCATGGAATTGCAGATGTTTTTCTTATTTTACTCCCACCAAATGGCACTAATCAGGCTTCAAAAATTGGATTTTTAAAGCCATTGACTCAATTTTAACATGAAATACTACATTAATTGAAAAGTAATTTCATAAAAATGAAAAATTTTATTATTTTCAATGGGAAGAAATTGATCATAATTATTGCATAAATATTAATTAGTACCATTAAATTATCTCAAAATACAAAATAAAAAAAAATATTATAGAACAAAAATATGTTACATTGATTTTATTGGGGGCAAAAAGGTAAAATTTTAGGTGTCCGGTCACTTTTGACCGTGAAGATCACAACAGAGAAAAAAGTCAGAATTGTGACAAGATATAAACTCAATTCTGTGCAGAAAAGTCGTAAACTTAGAATTGTGAGATGTAAACTCAGAACTGCAAAACGTAAACTCAGAACTGCAAGACGTAAACTCAGAATTGAGAGCTCGGAATTGTGAGATGTAAACTCAGATAAAAAAATCGAATTCTGACTTTTTTTTCAGAATTCTATGTTTAAATCTTGTAGCTCTGTTTTTTTTTTCCTGCCATGGAATAATAAAAAAAAAAAGATAATTGTGACTTTTTATGTAATTGATTTTAACATTCCTAAAAAAAAAAAAAAAAGGAAATATGCCAAACTCGCTAATGATGCTACAATGCTTTCGGTGGTTGCAAAGGTTTTCTGAGGTGTTTTTAATGTGTTACTATGTGGTTGCTAGGGTGTTCTGGGTTGTTGCTTATCTAAAACAATAGAGTAAAGTCTCTAAGACATCAGGCATGAGGTGCGGTGGGGCACGTCGTCCCATTCACCCTCTTTCAACCCTCTATTCCCATTTTCATTCCCCAAAAAATAAATGCAAAAAAATCCCCAATTTACTCACAACCTACAGCTAATAAGCCCAACAATCTCTGATCATTACAAAGGCCTTTGAGAAACGCATTGTGCTTCTATCTCAATTAAACTGAATCTATCTTCATGATCAATTCACACACCCCCACCCCATCTTCTGCTCATCGCTGCATACAGCTCCACAACGGCCGGCAGTAATTAATGGACTGAGCATTATCGATGGCGTTTAATCTGCTAATTAGTTGAGTATACGAGGCAAATGGCGTGACAGAGGGTTCTGACCCCTCTTCTGCATGTCAGCCCATCAGAGCCTTAAAATCACACAGCCATGCATGAGCTACTGCAAGAGCACACAGCGCTGACACACGGCGTCCGGTTCGGTAATTAAAAGATGCTAAATAAAAAGGAAAACTAACAAATACCTAAAAATACAAAAAGTTTACATATGAGAAGTAAAGGAAACTTTCAAAATGTTAACAAGTTACAAAAATAAAAAGTTCACCAAGAAAAAAATTGTATTGCTCAAAAGTTGCTCATTTAACCACCATGCTGTGTTCGGGTCATTTTGATCCAGAGAGGATTTTCTTTTTCCTGAAAATGCTAGTTATTGCAGCGGACTAAAGCTTACTAAAATTCTACAATTTTGTCAACTTGTTTTCTTTCAATCAGCACATGTTTTGTGTTTATTTTTGGAACCGACTGATCGTAGGCCTCGTTGATCTGAGTTAATGCACTTCAGTTTTTGAGTAAACATTGCCAAAACTATTAACAAATAATGCTATTTTCACTTTGCTGTTGTAAGAACTTGTAATTTTATTTCTTAAATGTTATTTTATTTTATTTTTATTTGTTTATTCATCTCTTTAGTTTAATGCTCATGTTTTGTTGTTGTTATGAGAACATTTACAGTACATGTAATTTATTTATTTACTAATTTTATTTATTAAATCTAAAAAACTAATCTGAGAACTTTAGAGAACCATTTAACTTCATTGCTGTCTAGAAGAAACAACTAGGCTTTTAGAAATATCTTATTTGACTTATTAATTAGCTTATTTAGTTTTTTTACAATGCTCTGTCAGCTGTTTCTCTAGATGATTCACCTGTTGTGAACAGGAAAGAACACCATTTTCGCCTCTATTTTTAATGGACTTCCTAAAGCATCTTCCTCCCCTAATAAACGCTGTAAATCACCCATTAATGATTTACAAATCCTGCAGTTTGCAGCCATCTTCTGCGTTAGCTGTCGCAAAAGAATTGTATAATAACGAGTGAGACGGTCATTTTTACTGCGGTGGGCGGGCGTGTTGATAACGCTGTTCAGCAGGTGAGCGGTTTAAAGCCTAACGCTGATGAAGATGATGGATTTGTTGCTCTCTGGAAGCAGCGGGCAGATCCATCGGGGGCCGTCCGATCGTTAACTTCCCGTTAGGAGGAAACGTTAGCGACCCCTAAGAGTCCCACTGCAGCATGTGTAAAAACAGAGAGGATCTGAACAGCTCCCCCCGTGCCGCTAATAAAACACTATTGTTTAGTTTATATATTATACCACTTTCCACAACAGGCTACAAAATATGGGCTGAAACACTTCTTTTTTCAGCAGATGATCAGGCATTTGTTATCAGGAGATGCTTATGTTATTATTAAACATATTTCCAATAAATAATAAAAAAAAGCATTTATCTGATTAATTATTTTATCTTTTTTTTTTACAGTAACTTTGTTGAACGCAACATGTGAGAAATTTGGATTTTTGGCAATTAAAATAAATTATTTGATTTTTTTTTTCTTATTTTGTAATATGAATCAATGAACTGAACATGAATTCAAGAGATCACATTACTGAATATGATTGCAATGGTTATGACACTGCTATATGATTTAAATTTTTGGCAAGATCTCATTAGTTATGGGACAGGCCAAAATCTAAATTTTTATACTGCTAAACTCTAATCTAATCTAATCTAATCTAAAATGTACAAGTTCTCACAACAACGAAAACATATAAACAAATAAACAATAAATAAAATCTTAGTTATGGGACAGGCCAAAATCTAAATTTTTATACTGCTAAACTCTAATCTAATCTAATCTAAAATGTACAAGTTCTCACAACAACGAAAACATATAAACAAATAAACAATAAATAAAATGATATTTATTTACAACATTTAAATGTAATTACATTACATTTCCAACAAAAAACGAGCATAATGAGATCATTTCAAATAATCAGAAGACTAAATAAACAAATAATAAAATAAAATAACAAAAAAAACTTTTAAAACAAAAACATAATTAAACAAATAAAAACAAACTCATAAGTAAATACAATTACATTTAAAAGTTCTCAAAAACATGATCATTAGGTTAAACGTAAACAGTAGAAAAAACTAAATAAATAAATCTAATTAATAAATACGTGTAAAAAATAAAATTACATAAAAAAGATAATTTTTCCTTTTTTCTTTATTTTTTCCTTATTTTTTAAAATGATGAGACATCAAAGTGTGCCCTATATGCAGACAATGCCACCTCTTTTCATACAGCATAAAACACATGGATTAAAAAAGAAAAAGCGATGTAAGAAAATTCTTATGAAAAGAGTGTAAGAGTCTTAATGGGCTTTTTTTGCTCTTGGGCTGATCCACAAGGGGCCAATTATCTGCTTTCCCCTCGTCAAACCCTCTGACCCCACACACGCACCCAGAGCAACAAACAAATACTCTCCACATGCTGTCATCACCTTAATAAGCACTTATGCTTAATTATATTCCTCTTAAAGTAAGTTTGTTCGCTTACATTTCACGACAAAACGGGCAAGTTCATATTAGCGTTAGTCACAGCTTCAATGCTAATCAACTGAAGTTGTGTTTGCATGTGTGTTTAAGTTTATCTAAATTTAGACGCACCGCAAGCTACAACAATCGCACCCTTTGACCTCCAGTCATTAGAGCCGCGGTTCAGTGGTTTAGATGGGGTCAAAGGTCGCTGCCCTTGACACTGGAGCCTCTGGCCTGGTTGTAGCTGGTAAAGACCCCACACACACGACATCTTAAAGTAAAACCACCAGAATGTTAACAAGCGTTGGGTTTTTCCTCATAAACACAGGTCATGTCTGTGTCAAGATTGTTGTTGAGTTGTGAAACGAGAAGTTAACACAACTGAATGACCACAGCTTCAGAGGTCATTCTGAGTTCCTGAGCTCTGATGTCTGACTATTGCATGAAGTTTAAGGGTGTTTTGTGGACTGTCAACATCATATTTACCATCACTCTCAGAAAAAAGATACAAAAGTTGTCGTTGGGGTGGCACTTTTTCAAAAGGTACACCTTTGTACCTTATTTACTCCAAAACAGGTACATATTAGTACCTAAAGTGTAAATATCAGTACCTAAATGGTACATATTAGTAGCTTTAAAAAAAACAAAAAAAAGTTACCACCCCGGTGACAGCTTTTGTACCTTTATTTCTGAGAGTGATGTAATGTTTTTTTTTTGTAATGTTTTTGTAAAAAGTCTCTTCTTCTCAGCAAGTCTCCATTTATTTGATCAAAAATACAGTAAAAATTGTGTAAGATTATTATAATGTAAAATAAGTGTTTTCTATGTGAATATATGTTAAACTGTAATTTATTTCTGTAATCAAAGCTGTATTTTCAGCATCATTACTCCAGTCTTCAGTGTCACATGATCTTCAGAAATCATTCTAATATGCTGATTTGCTGCTCAAGTTCAATGTTGAAAACAGTTGTGCTGCCGAATAGTTTTGTGAAAACCGTGATATATTTTATTTTTCAGGATTCACAGATGAATTTATGAGATTTACTTGAAATAGAAATCTTTTGCATCATTATAAATGTCTTTACTGTCACTTTTAACCCATTTAATGCACACTTACTGACAAAAAAAAAATATTCCTTTAAAAAAATACTAATTACAAATTTTTGAATGGTAGTGTACATTTTTAAACGTGTATGTATAGATAAAGTTGTAAATAAAACAAAAATGAATGGAGTACATTTTACATGAAAATACTATTTAATATTTTTCTTCTTCAAAATTTTATATTTAATTCAAAGTGCTACTTGTTTCTTTGTTTCAATTTTTGTGAAATTTGCTAGCATTTCTGAGTGAAATTTTTTTGACACCAAATTATTTTCAGTGTACAGATGAAATGCACTTGAACTAAATGTACTATTTTATTGCAAATATTTTTATTATTATTATTGTTATTGTTGTTATTATTATTATTATTACATGTACAAATGCACTAAATGCATTCAGAGTTCATTTAACTCTACAATAATTTTAATTTCAACTAACCCAGTTATCTTGATATAACAGTAAACGTGTGCAGGTGGATGGGTGTGTATTAGTGCGGTAAAAAGGTGCCGGTTGCTCTTCTTGAGCCACCTGTTTAATCTCTCTCCTACTTTCTTCTACTCTAGTACTCTCTCTCTCTTTCTCTCTAGAAGATCAAAGATGTTAATTACTGAGCGCCTCGCTCTAACACACACACACACACACACACTCGCAGTGAACAGGCCAGCCATGACACTTGATCATGCACATGGTAATTACAGCACGCCTCAAACTACTGACACATGATCACCACGCTGTCAAAGGCGGCCTAATTACAGCTCACGCTCACACACACGCTCGCAGACAATCGCACAAACGCCAGCTATAGGTTAATTACAGACAGACATGCCTCCAAGCACACTGTAATGCGAGCTAATGAAGCAGCTAGCAGGTGTGCGGGATCATGTTTGAGGAGACGGAAGCTGACATCACTGAGACCTGCTCATAAAGCAGAGAACAAGTATGTTCAGAATGTACTGTAATATATGGATGATGCTTCCGCTACTGTGTCATAGGAGTTAATTTCAAGCAGATTTTCAATTCAAATAGTTCCAATCTTGAATCTATCATTAAATAAAACTTTGTTCAAGTTCCATTCTTAAATTATGAAATCAATCTTAAAATCTGAAATCCATCATAAATTAGACTTTGTTTCCAAGAGTTCCAAGGTGTTAAAATGAAATTCAGCACAAATGTTTTTTTTTTTCAAGTTTCAATATTTTTTATGAAACTCATCATAAATTCAAACTTTTTCCCTCAAGAGTTTCAATCTTAAAATATGAAATTCATCATAAATTCATACTTTCTTCAAGAGGTTTAATCTTAAAATATGAAACCCATCATAAATTCATACTTTCTTCAAGAATTTAAATCTTAAAATATGAAATTCATCATAAATTCATACTTTCTTCAAGAGGTTTAATCTTAAAATATGAAACCCATCATAAATTCATACTTTCTTCAAGAATTTAAATCTTAAAATATGAAATTCATCATAAATTCATACTTTCTTCAAGAGGTTTAATCTTAAAATATGAAACCCATCATAAATTCATACTTTCTTCAAGAATTTAAATCTTAAAATATGAAATTCATCATAAATTCATACTTTCTTCAAGAGGTTTAATCTTAAAATATGAAATACATCATAAATGTACATGTTTTTCCTCAAGAGTTACTGTGTTAAAATATGAAATTCATCAAAATATTTAAAGTTATTCAAGAGTTTCAATCTAAAATAATTAAATTCATCATAAATTCAAACTTTTTCAAGAGTAGCGATGTTAAAATCTGAAATCCATCATAATTTCAAACTTCCAATAATTTCCATCTTAAAATACAAAATCCATAAATTTACAAGAGTTTCCATGTTAAAATATGAAATTCACTTTTTCAAAATTTTAATCTTAAAATATGAAAACATCATAAAGGTAAAAAAAGGGGGGGGGGGCGGACAATTAGTTTCTAGAGTAGAACATAAAATCCATGATAAATTCAAACTTTCAAAAAAAAAAAAAAAGACCTATCATAAATTGCAACTTTTTTTGTTTCAATCTTAAAATATGAAATCCATTGTTAAATTAAACTTTCACATAAGCTTTGAATTGTCAAAAAAATATGAAATCTACCAAACTCCATTTTTTTCACTATAGTTTCAACTAGTATTAAATATGAAATACTTTAAATATGAAATATTTATAATCTAAATAAAGAGTGAAATGCACATACAGACATGTGAAAATGATTTAAATAAATTTTAACAAAGATTAAAAATTGTGAAAACAAGCAGAATGTCTATATTATTTGTCAAAGTATTATAAAACGGTATGCATCGTCCAACATTAAACACTTCAAGCATGCTACACTGTCACATTACGTTGCATGTTTTCGGGCCTGTTTCGCACATCTAGCATCAGCAGTGTGCAGACAACACTTTTTCCGCTCATATTAACGGGTTAGAGCATTCACACCACATGCGTAAGCTATTTTCACTGCTCCTCACATGCTGAACCATGCTAATATAAACTGTTACTTTGCATTTGTAATCCCATTTTAGGTAAATCAACTTCCTACTAAGAACACAGCCACAGACAGAGAGTCTATTTCAGAAACTTCAGTCTAAATTCACTTACATCAACTTTAATGATAAAGCTGGTCTGAAAAATAAAAGGCTGTTGGAAGAAAGAGAGATAAAAGAGATTGAATAAAAAGAAGGAGTCAAAGAGAAGCACCTTAATTTGAATGTTAACTTGGACAGAAAAGAAGCTTTGTGCCGCCCAACAGACAGAGCGCTGATTTCCATAACAGAGAGTACGGCCCGAGGACTGATGGGTTTACTGGCACCATGAATTACCCAGGAGCCATCAGGGTGCCTTTATAAATCAGCAATCACATATAAACAGTAGTGTTTAATCCAAGTCTTATTTGACTTGTGTAAAACAGTGGAAAAACTAAACTACCAACGGACCGTTCATCAACCATATCATGAGTTCTGTTTGAAGCATTGTGAAACAAGTCTTGCTTATTACTTTTGGATGGAAATGAATTCTAAACAAAGTTTACACAAATTTCCACTCGTGCCTATCACAGTGATATTTTAGTATTATTTATATACCATTATAATATTTATTCATATTTTCAATATTAATTTCATGAGTCAAAAAGAAAAATATATTTTTTTCAATTCTAACTTTATTCATATTAAAATATGAAATCCATTATAAATTCCAAAAGTAATTTTAGTCTTATTTAGTCTTATAGTATTTATTAATATTTTGAATTAACTTATATTTTTAGTTTTCATTAACTTCAGTTTAAGCTTTTTTGTGCATTTGTCATTTTTATTAGATTGTTATTTTTAATATTTCTATTTAGATTTTAATTGATTTTTATTTCAGTTGAAGCTTTAGTCCTATTTCAATTAAAACTTATTTTATATCAGTTGGTTGCCAAGGCAACATGTCTGATTTTTATTTATTTTATAATTTATTTCAGCTGTATTTCAATTAGCAAAACTATTTTAGTTTTAATTGTATATTTATATTTTCTATATTAACTTCACAATAAATTCTTTTTTATCAAGATTTTATCTTTGAAATTCATCATAAATGTAAACTTTTTTCAAGAGTTTATATTTTATTATTATTTTGTATTATTATACTTTTTATTAATATTCTGAATTTGAATAATTTAAGTTCTCATTTTGAGATAGTTTAAGTTTTTTGTTGCACATTTGTAATTTGTATTAGTTTGTTTTTTCTTTTTAAATATTTCTGTGCAGATTTCTATTTATTTTTTATTTCAGTTGTAGTTTTACCCATTTTAGTACTTAAACTCATTTTACTTCAGTTGATTGTCATGGCAACAGTTCTAATTTTCATTCAAGTTTTTCATCTAATATATATATATTTTTATTTTGACTTCAGCTTAATTTTGATGAATGAAAACCATTTTTAATAGTTTTAGTTTTAGCTAACAATAACAACACTGGTCTATTACTATAGATGTCAGACTTTCAAAGCAGAACAAGCTGCTAACGTCACAGGGCTAATAGTGTGAGGGCCAGAGGAGAGAGATGATGGGAATTTGAGAAGACAGTGTGGAGTGGAGAGCCGTGTGTGTTTTTCCTCTCCGCTTTGCTTCATAATTGATAAGTAAAGTTAGTGCCTTATCTAGGGTAAGCCATGACTTTACATACGAGCTGACCGTGAGGCTGAAGAGAGGACGGCTGATCTCAGATCAGATGTTGAACTGGAAGAGGAGGCGTTTGGGACAGTCGATCTGATCTGAGATCAGCCAGCGCTATGTTGGAAAGCAGCGGCTTGTGGTGGAAGTGGTTGCCCGTGATGGCAAAGAGGACAAAGGTGAACAATGTCTGTGGCTGTTTTACTATGACGAAATCCACGATTTCACAACACACACACAGCGCTCCTGACCACAAGTTCCCATGAAGCTCGGCCACAGACAGATATTATATCTTTCAAATATCAATCAATGTGAAACAAATCATAACAACCACACTATTACATATTAGCTTTAACTGCCTGCTGTCACTGTCTACATAGGCAGCTGACTTCTAGGGCAGCATACTAACTCGTAATATCACAAGAGACTGATTTGAAGCGCAGCAGTAAAGCATATCTACGTACTTTAACTTAAAAACTTCAGTACAGTTGCTGCTTTAAATTTTATATTGTAATAAACTTGGCTGCACAAGTCATTTCAATTTAAATTATATTGAACTGATTTTAAAAATTGAGTTGAATCTCGTTTAACTTAAAAATGAAGTTGAAATTGGTTAAATTATTTAGATTAATTTAAAACATGTTACCACTGATCATATATATACTTATATATAAAGCAAGAAAATACATTGCAAATACATTTTGCATAAAATATTGGATGAATTTTTAATTGCATTTAACATAAATCCCTGCTGAAGAAACAACCTAAAATAGTCCAGGTTTGCCGGTTTTAGCTGGTTTAGACCGGTTTAGCTGGTCTCCCAGCCTGTTCAAGTTGCCGTTTATAGATGGTTTAGCTGGTTGACTAGTGACTCAGAACAGACCAGCCTAACCAACTCTACCAGACTAGGACAACAACTAACCGATTTAGGCTGATTTAGGCTGTTTTTTCCAGGATGGATATAAACTACATTGATTCTCTTGCCTTGAATGTCGTCACCGAGCACAGAGAGCATTCTGGGATTTCTTTGAGGTGGCACTTATAATTTCTGTGCCTCTAGCATAACCAAATGGAACTGCAAAAATAAAAAAAATATCTTTTTTAGATTTATATTTTTGAATTGCATATAAAATGTCCATGCATTAGGAAAACTCAGTTTTAACATGAATAGACTAATAAACTTAATGTGATGCATATATTCATACATAAATGAAGCAGGTAAGAAACTGTCAGTTTTTGGACCATAATAATATAGTTTTCTTTCCAGAGTACCTTGTTAAACATGGTAAATAAATTTGGTAATTGAACATTATAACCACTAACCGTTATTACTCATTGCTGTGGTCTGTTATCACTAACAATTGAAGCCTTGTGAAAGCCATTTTCTTCTTGTATCACATGACTTCAGCAGACTGACCTCAGCTCAGTTTTAGGGCAGATTTCCTGTAGCGGTTCCGCAGCAGACTGACCTGAGATCAGCTGCAGGGTGTTTTGCATAAAAGTGGCTTCTGATATGAGACTGCTGGAAAGAGGAACTCAGCTATTTCACCGCAACTGAAAAGAGAAGTTAGCAGAGAAATAGATGGGGGGAAAAAAGTATGACGACAACAATATACGTTAAAGATGAAGAATGTTAAAATACTTCCTGTATCAAATCAGTTTAATATGCAGAGCCAACTGTAAGCCAATACTGAAATAAAAACATGGCTTCTGTTTGTTGGAGCATCTTGACCAGGGAAACTTTAGAGCTAAATTTAAGATTTACGTATTTGAATTGCAGTTTTAACATAACATCACCTGTGTGACAGAATTTAGCATTTTTGGAGCTTTTGGTGTGCCGACATTTGTTTAGTTTTTTTTGTGGAGCACCCAATTTTTGCCAGTGATGTGCATGCTTTTGTTTTGCTTTTGCATAGTTTTAACATAAACTAATAAACATAATGTGATGCATATTTGTCAGTCATACATAAAAGGTCAGATCCCTCCACTAAAAAAATCATAGCATAGTTTCTTATTATTGATTATTTTATTTAAAGGGGTCATATGATGCTGCTAAAAAGAACATTATTTTGTGTATTTGGTGTAATGAAATGTGTTCTTTACAACATGGCGGCGGCAGCAACAAAACTACAGCGAGAATAAAAGTTACGCCTTCTTTCTTTGCGTGAACATTTGGGCGGCGTTATGCAAATCTTCCCACATAGCGACGTAGATATGTGGGGGCGTGTTAGAACGAGCCGTTTTAGGTAGGTGTGGCTAACTCTTAACTTTTATAAAGAATATCTCTTTGGATTTGAGACTTTAGTCTTTGCAACTTTACAGATCTTCTTTATGCACCAAGAGCTTGTAACAGTCCAAAGAGAAAGGACAAATTGAAATCGCATCATATGACCCCTTTAAATAATCATATTTACAAATTACATTTAATCAGATTGCTTAGAATCAGCATAAATCTGTTACATTTATTGCATATTACATTAATTACATTTATTTAGTTAAAAAGCACGAGCTTGGGTAAATATGTCTAGCATTGAAACAAGCATTATTCAGTGACTTAAAATGTAAGAGAAACATTGATCTTGTAAGTACAATTATAGAAATCATGGTGTTACCATAGTAGTGCAGCCATTTAAATATATATATATATATATATATATATATATATATATATATACACACACACACATACCATTTTTTATGTAAAGGTTTAAAACCAATTACCAATTTTTAATTACTTATTAAAACTGATGCGAGGTCAGTCGGGGAAGGCTTTCACATGGCTTGAAATGTTAGTGATAGTTGACCACAGCAATGAGTAATAATGGTTGGTGGTTATGTTTATGGCCACGGCCATCTCTATAGCACACAAACTGAGATGGAATTTTTATTTCTGCTAAATCAGCATAAAATAACCACAATGAATTTATGACCTTCCCATAAACCAGAACAGCTACATTTACACATTAGCTTTGTCTAGAGTTGTAACAGAGCTAATATTTTAGTTAACTTGTTCTCTTAAGAAACTGCTTCACACAGTTAGTCATGGTAAATAACTAATCTAATTGTTTAACTAGTTATCAGGGAAAATAGTGACATAATATTACAGAATAAGGATCAAAAGTTGTATTATAATAATCTGTACAAAACATTTGCAAATAATAATTCTACAGTAGTACAGTAATTCTACATGAGTGCAACTCGAATAGTCTTTGATGTTAATGAAATTTACGTCACTGAGCTGCGTTTCTGGAAAGTTCTGATTCACTGTGGAAATTAAAACATCTCCATAACCTGTTACTCATGTAGAGGGCATAAACAGAATATAACAGCATCATCAACACTTAGGAAATGAGTATCTCACACCTACAAATCCAGTTGGAAGTCATTGCTCATAAAATATGAACCAACGTCTTACTCACTTAAGCAATCCGCAGTTTTAATGCCCACAGGATGAATTACAGCTTTATATGATATAATGAGCTCTGGAAAATATCAAAAAAGGCCCTGGAATCTGGATCATATCAGTCTGGAGTTTAGGTTTTTCTCAAGATTATAGATTTCATCTGCTTGGACTACAGACTCACAGCTGAGGAGGGACAAGAACCTTCTGGGTTTGGAGCGCCATCTATGGGAATTACATCAAACAACAGTGTGACCTCGTGTTAAAATTGCATCAACTCATTTTATGCTTTATATATACCCTGGTAGCATTTAAATAACATATTCATTTATTATTAATTTTACATGGTACTCTGGAAAGAATACCATGGCATTACCACTATGGCCCAAAAACATGTTACTAGTAGTAATAGTGTTACTATAGTACTATACCCCCCCCC
>NW_015639247.1:1575153-1581138 GCF_001515625.1 Sinocyclocheilus rhinocerous
AGTATATATGTGACCCTGGAGCACAAAACCAGTCTTAAGTCGCTGTGGTATATTTGTAGCAATAGCCAAAATTACATTGTATGGGTCAAAATTATAGTTTTTTCTTTTATGCCAAAAATCATTAGAATATTAAGTAAAGATCATGTTCGATGAAGATATTTTGTAAATTTCCTACCGTAAATATATCAAAACTTAATTTTTGATTAGTAATATGCATTGCTAAGAACTTCATTTGGACAACTTTAAAGATGATTTTCTCAATATTTTGATTTTTTTGCACCCTCAGATTCCAGATTTTCAAATAGTTGTATCTCAGCTAAATATTATCCTATCATAACAAACCAATGGAAAGCTTATTTATTCAGCTTTCAGATGATGTATAAATCTCAATTTAAAAAATTTGACCCTTATGACTGGTTTTGTGGCCAGGATCACACACACACACACACATATATATTATATATATATATATATATAACTATATTTTTATCGGCATATCATTTCTATGTAAAGGTTTAAAACCAATTTTTTATTACTTAAGTATAATAAATACCATCAATATTATATATATATATATATATATATATATAATTTACTTAAATATTACTTATATTACCTAATTATATACTTATAAACATATATAAATGTATTAAATATATACCATTTGTTTATGTAAAGGTTTAAAACCTGAACAACAGGTAACAGCTTTAAAAAGAACAATCTAAGTTGTATGTTATGGGAAAAAGTGATGTATGTGCTGATAAAATCTCTGCTAAATGAGTGTGAGTGTGTAGACCGTGAGTCACTTTACACTCAGAAAGCAGAATGGATGCAATTTGTTCCCTTTCACCAGAAAACAACAGGTTGTAAAATCCATGAGGAAAAAAACAAATGTAATAACTACTGCTGCGGTTTGACATCAAATTAAGAGCAGAGGCTTTAAAAATACTACCGCTAGTTTGCATAACACAATGGAGTCTGTTCTCAGCTACAGCTACTACAACTACTCGCATCAGTCTAAGCCTGTTGTTGATTAGTCGTTTAAGCTGCTGGTAACCGTCCTATGAGTCACACAATGCTATTAGTTCCTCTGGTTTGGAGAAATCACATGGTGTCCACCTCATCTGCTGTAAACAACCATACAGAAACACACAGGGAATATCAGAGCGTTTGTGTGCCTGGACAAAAGAAAAATCACCAGTGACGTCTCCTGTTCATCCTAAACATCAACAGGACTGAAGGGAAAACAAAGGGAGATCTCCAGAGAAAATACAACCCTAGTAACCTCACATGTGTCTCCTCTATAGACTCTAAAGAGATTCAGAGTAGATTTCAGCACGTCTCAAACTGTGCTCAGAACTGCTCAGAATACTAAAGTCTGCGATTAAATGTAAGAGATCTCAAACATTTCTCATCAAATAATCAGATTTATTTTATACTCTTACGGCATGACAACTATAGTGACTGATTGGTTCGGTTTTTATAAAGAACATTTGAAACAAAGTGGATACTTAAATGCAACACAATTAAGATCTACCTTAAGGTTTTAAAGGAGCAACAACTGAGAAATATCCCTGTCCTGTGAGTTTATATGTGTGAATGTGTGAGAGAAAGAAAGAAAGAAAGAAAGAAAGAAAGAAACTGAGAAAGAAGAAAACAAGAAAGAAAGAAAGAAAGTGCAAGAAAATGCAAGAAAAAATAGCAAGAAATGAAAACAGAGAGAAAAGAAATGGAGAAAGAAAAAGACAGAAGCTCCGTTGGCTCACACACAGGGGACTTCATTAATGACTCTCCTGGCATTCAGTCGCCTCTTTGTTAATTACTTACCATTTACCGTTACCATTAAACAACAGGAAGTATCTCTCTCTCTGTGTGTGTGTGTGTGTGTGTGTGTGTGTGAGAGAGGGGAATTTTCATCGCAAAGAGTGTTCGGCTTTTGTTTGCAGAACTGAACTAAACTCATAAACAATAAACCAACCCAACCTTCAACACACAACAAACACAAACACATACTGTATCGTCTCCAAGGTAACACAGAGCTCTTCTGTTTTAGGAAACATGACGGTGCGGGAAAATGAGCCAAAGAGGAATGCAGAAGACCTCAACTTTGTCTCAAATATTTCTCTTAAAATTCCTGTGGAGAAATAAGAATCACTAGTTGTCAAAAGTTTAGAGCTATAAAATGAATCTAGAGCAGCTCAGTTCATATTGAAATCTTCTGCAGAGAAATCTGAGAGAAGAGACACACAGGAGATTACGGAGTTTTTTCTCTCATGAGAAGCTCTGCATTTAATCTCATTGTTGTCTAGGAGAAACATACGAGACATTAATACAATCTCAACTGTGATTCTGCTTTGCGATGGAGCAAAAAGAGTGAGATCTTTCCCTCAAATGTGGCTTCCTTTGACTTGTGGTGACCATCAGAATAGATTGGAGCTGTGGTTTGATCAGACACTCTGGCTCGGTGTCAAACTCAAAACAACAGAAATGTTAAAACCTCAAACTGTTCCACACTTCTCATTTCACTTCCACATTTCTGCGCCTTTGTTCAAGCCTGACACACACAATCGCAAACCACAAGGTTGGGCAAGGGACTCTGCTCGTCCCTTTTTGTCCTGTCAGGGCTAGAGGTCATAATTAAAGAGGAACCATGACACCAGACACCAGAGACATTATGCAAATACAACACACTGAGCAGAGCCGGTAGTGCAGATATTACAGACGGAGAAAACATTAGAGAAACATTCTCACATACTGTATTTGCTCACTTATAAATGTGTGAACATCACTGCAAAATATCAAAACAAGTGGCATCTGCACTGCAGTGTTTTTGCTTGTTTTACAGTAAAAATATCAACATCCTTTAAAAGCAAGATAAATGTCATTATTTATTTTCTTTGTTTTGTGGTGTAATTATGACTTAAGTAAAAATTATAAAATATTAAGATATAATTATGACAAAGTTGATTATGACAAGTAAAAAGTATGTTTTTTGTCATAATTTTGACTTGTCTTAATGACTTTTTATCTCATAATTTAGACATTTTGTCATAATTTGGACTTTTACGTCAATTATAATTTTTGTATATCTCATTTCAACTTATGTCAGTTATGTTTTTGGCATAATTTTTTACTTGTGTCTCAATTTTAACTTTTTGGCAATAATTATGACTTCTCATAATTAAAATTTTTTCATTGTATAATTCAATTTTTTTCGTCATTTTCAACTTTTTGTCATAATTATGACATTGTATTTCATAATTATGACTTTTTATCTCACAATGTTGACTTTTTATGACATAACTATCATAATTAGGATTTACCAAAGCATGCCTTTTTGCTCTTATTTGGCAGAAATGGGCTTTCATAAGAAAGTAACAACACAAGCGTGAGTAAACTATGGCGAAATTGTTATTTTTGGCTGAACTATCCCTTAACACTACACGTCTTTCACCTCTAGAAGTTGTAAAGAGCATTAGCAGAGATTTAGCCACGCAGCAAAGACCAGTGAGAAGGTGCTGAAACAGATGAGAGGAGATGAGAGGGACACATGATCTGCTGGAGGGATGCTGGGCCTCTGTGTTTACACTTTCGGCAGATGCCGTATCTTTGATGCCGGGGTGAAAGGGCTCAAATGGAAAGCATGTGCTCCTCGTTCTCACTGCTCGACTCGACTGAGAGCTTCTGGGAAACATGAGGATTTCGAGATAATATTTACTTGCCTTCTGCTCCTCAGTGGCTTGCAGGCGCAAAGCATCCAGCCTCTGAGACCTCACAATTTTATAAAACTGAATGCAATCTATAACCATTATCGACTCATAAACCTCAACTTTTCAAATCAAAATAAATAAATTATTACTGGGAATCATCTCAAAGGCCTATCCGCATCAAACGAGCATCTTCTGTGAATCTTGGCTAGATTCTTCAGACATTTATGCAATTATGGTCTGTCTCTTCATATGCCAAATATTTGCCGTTTAAATCAAAAAGTAACATTATATGCACAGGAACCATACAAACATGCATATTTGAGCATACGCATGTGTTTGACGAGAAGATTGTTGGCTTTCTGCAGCAGTCATCTGTCAGAAAATCTCTTTCTCAAGCTAAAACACTTCAAAGTTAAAATGTTAGAATGCATGTGAGCAGAAAGGAAGGACATTTTCAGCAAATTCAAATGATTTCAGTCTTTTCTTCCAACAAAAGTACAGTGTATTGACTACTGCTTTTTGGTCATTTTTATGGAGCTCAACAATGTCTGTTCGATAATGTCTGCTTTATTTGTATGGAGAAGGGAAGCGTGAACTTTTTCCAAAATTTCTCCTTCCTTTCCAAAAGAAAATGCTTTAGTAAATTACAATAATAACACAAAAATCATAATTATGAGATAAAAAGAAAACATTTTGAGATACTGTTATAATCATGACATAAAAAGTAATAAAATTTTGACGCGTTTTGTAATAATTATGGCATTTTTATTACTTTTTAATGTCATAATAATAACAGTATCTCATAATTTTATCTCATAATTTAGACTTTATTTCATAATCGTTTTGTCGTCATTTTGACTTACGTCATAATTATGACTGTATCTTATAATTTAAACTATTAAGTTAACATTTTGAGATACAAAGTCATTAGATAAAAAGTCAAAATTATGAGATACTAAATCATAATTATGACAAAAAGTAATAAAACTCCACAGTCTGGAAGATTCTTCCTTCTAAAGCCCCATTCACACCAAGAACGATAACTATAAAGATAACGATATTAGCGTCCACACCAAAGGACGATATCGTCTGTTCATTCTAAGCGCGCGCACACTCGCCTGCCGCTTTAAATTCTTGAGCTCGTGACAGCAGGATTAATTCTGATTGGGTGCCAATGTTTTTATCGTTCATCAGCTGGAAAAATCGTTCTGAAAGTGATTCCAACGATACCGTTTCTCTGTGCCTTTATCGTTATAGCTGTGGTGTGAACTCTGCTATTCTTTAATACAGAGAACGATTTTTAGAACTATATCTTTATCGTTATCTTTATAGTTATCGTCCTTGGTGTGAACGAGCCTTAAGAGATAAAGAGGAAATATCAGCTTCAACCAACAACTTCACAACAGCAACATAGAAAAATCCCACTGCCAAGAAAAATAAGTACACTGATTATTATAATGATTTCATAATGATATTCTTGCTTATTAGTTGGAGGTGACTTCTTGAAGTCTGATCACTTAGAAAAATAAAACCCTAAGTAACCTTGAATCTAACAATGAAATGTACTATAAATAATGGACTGACTTGAATGAATTACAAAAATGAGTGATTACAAAAAATGACTGACAGCCAAAGCACCACTAGCAGTTTTTTTTTTGTTTTTTTTTTTGGCCATTATCAAAGTCTGGGACTGTCAGAAATGTCAGTAATAATATATTAGGGATGCTCTTCATGTGGCATTTAAGAGCATTAAATCACAAAAGTCCCAATGCTTCCGTTGTAAATAGTACTTCAATTAATCCTAGAAAAGGTCATTCTTGAAGTCAGAATGCGGCTGGTAAGTCGACTCTATTCAAACAGATTTGGATGGAGAAATTTCTAAACTTGTGGCTGATGTCAGAGAGGCTATGCGGGACGGTGTGGCCTGATAATGAGGGGCCTGAATGAGGAACTGTGTAAAGTGAGGGGCCGGCAAAGGACTGATCTTCCCTATTTGTGAATCACGAAGTGGAATGAACTAAGACTGGAATGCACAGTCAAAGCACATTCATATTATTATAATTAATTAATATAAATGTAAACTTTTAGCTTCACAAAAACTGTGTCTATAGTCTACAAACGCATACTGTATATAGAACATGCGGGTCATATTTAACTCCAAAATCAAAAGAAATTGCGTTTTGAAAATGAAAAGAAAAATTATATAGGATTATTTAGACTTCTTTGCATTGTGACATTATTCTCCTCAATTCTCATTATTGTAAAGTTAATATAT
>NW_015639248.1:0-200 GCF_001515625.1 Sinocyclocheilus rhinocerous
TACAAGATTAATAGTAGTTATTAAGACTGATGTCGTTTGGAATTGATAAAATGTGCTTGGAAATAAATATGATCAGAACATCAACTTGCATAATAATTATGCATGCACTGTATTTTTTCTCTTCTGCTGTCGAGTTAATGCAAGGAATGTTGTGATTGGTTGTCAAGGCAGCCAATCAGAATTTAGCAGCCTCGGTCTCT
>NW_015639248.1:277-615 GCF_001515625.1 Sinocyclocheilus rhinocerous
CATTGTAACGCTGGGTTGTGTTGAGCACGCGAGCTGTTGGCATTTAGTTAGAGAGCAGGACGGGCATCAAGGGAGCAAGCTAGTGAAACCTTGCACGCGCAAAAGAGAAGGTCTGCACACGTTCAAAAACGTATTTTAAATGCAAAATTTATTTCCGTGCGCTCAAAATACTTTCTTCTTTGCGAAACAAACATTTGCTCCACAAAACTCAGTTCGCGCGCATGCAAAACGCACTTTTGCGTGCTCAAAATATGATTTTTCGCGCGCAGAATTGTGGCAGAGATGTTATCCCATACAGCAGCGTCCATCTGTTATTTTAATAAGCAAAACTGTTAGCC
>NW_015639249.1:0-1363 GCF_001515625.1 Sinocyclocheilus rhinocerous
ATGGCTCTGGAACCAATCAGGTTTAGCCAGTGGGTTGTTTGAATTTAAACACAAGTATACGCAAGTTTTTTTTTGTTTCGTTTTGTTTTTTTCATATATGATGTTGAAATCCTTGTGGGAATTTCAGAAATATATATTAGAAAATAAAGGCGTCAAGCTTGAACAAATTTATAAACACCTAGCTTATTACAATTAATGTATCATGTAATGAACAACAGCCTAATCAACCAAAGTAGCATAACCTTTTAAGTAAAACTGAACAACATATTAAACAACATATTTTAAATATTGCAATGCTTAATAATAGTTGGCAAACGTTTGTACATTGTAAATGTTAAAAATGTTTTTCAAAATATTGTACTTTTCCAAATATTAAAATTATAAATACATATATATTTAAAATATAACCATGTGTAAGCCTACTGCAATATAAAGTACATTAAAAACCCACTAAAAGTGTGATCATTTTGTTATGTTCTTACACAAAGTAGACATAAAATATACTTTAAGTAAGGGTAACATAAGTATGTTTTCTGTAAATACACTAAAAAGTCACTAAAAGTATGCTTGTGTTTAGTATATCCCTTAAAAGTGTAACTAAAAATATATTTATTAACATAGTATTTCTACTATACTTTTTAGAAATATACTAATAGTGTGCTTGTGTTTAGCATATTCCTTAAAAGTGTAACTAAAAATATATTTATTAACAGTATTTCTACTGTACTTTTTAGAAATATACTACTAGTGTGCTTGTGTTTAGCATATTTCTTAGAAGTATAACTAAGCATATATTTAATACAAAAGTGTTTCTAGTATACTTTCTAGAAATATATTAAAATGCAATTTAATATATTTTTTATTGCACTTCAAATAAGCATGTTGGGAATACAAATGTATTATAAACATACTACTTAAATTTCAAGTATATTTTTAATACATTTAATACTACGTCTTTTTCACCTGGGAACATTTATTATAAAACAGCATCCCAAGCGTGTGTGGCGGCAACCAGGTGAGGAGTACAAAGACAAGTGTGTCTTGCCTACAGTATTAGTTAATGATGAACTAATCATTTACAAAACATTCATAAGCGATTAATAAGTGATATGCTAACAATGTGTGTATGTTTTGTTAATTCATTTACAAGT
Organism: Sinocyclocheilus rhinocerous; assembly: GCF_001515625.1. Classification (NCBI taxonomy): domain Eukaryota; kingdom Metazoa; phylum Chordata; class Actinopteri; order Cypriniformes; family Cyprinidae; genus Sinocyclocheilus; species Sinocyclocheilus rhinocerous. Next base: position 1,152 of record NW_015639249.1, read on the forward strand.
CATTTAAAAGTAATTAGTTAATGATGAACTAATCATTTACAAAACATGACTATGCGTTCATAAATGATTAATAATTGATGTTAATATTTTTATCTGTTTTGTAGATTAAATTATAAATAATTTACAAGTGATTAGATAATGAACTAATCATTTACAAAACATGACTTTACATTCACAAATGATTAAGTAATATGCTAACGATTTACAAATCT
>NW_015639250.1:0-937 GCF_001515625.1 Sinocyclocheilus rhinocerous
GGTTCCAAAAGTTCTGGTGGCCATGGCAGAAGGTTCGAAGGAAACACCCGATTTCCTGAATCTTCCTCTCCGTTTGCCCGTTGGATTGGGGATGGTATCCTGAGGACAGGCTTATGGTCACACCTAGGAGGGAAAAGAATGCCTTCCATACTCTGGAGATGAACTGTGGGCCACGGTCTGAGACAATGTCCTCGGGGATCCCAAAGTATCTGAAGACGTTGTTAAACATGATTTCAGCGGTTTCCATAGCTGTGGGTAGACCCTTGAGGGGAAGAAGACGGCAAGATTTAGAGAATCGATCAATGACTACAAGAACACATGTGTTACCATCCGATACCGGTAGATCTGTGATGAAATCCACTCCTAGGTGTGACCATGGGCGGTTGGGAATGGGCAGAGGAAGGAGCTTGCCAGATGGTAGGTGGCGTGGGCTCTTGGAGATGGCACATTCGGAACAGCCCTGAACGAACCTTCTCACAACCCTGGCCATGTTGGGCCACCAGAATCTTTTAGCAGCGAGATGGTGCTGTTGGCCCCTGGTTGGCCAGTGCCCAGAGAGGTGTGAACGGAGTGAATTAGGGAAGTGCGCTGTGCTCTGGTGACGTACTGCACTCCTGGTGGGCAACCCGGCGGAGCGGGCGTGGAAGCATTGGTGAAGGTGACTGGGTTATCCTTCCATTAGATGGGGTTTACGAAGATTTCCTTGGGGATAATGTGGGGCTTACGAAGATCTCCTTGGGGATAATGGATTCTGGTTCCTCACTGACCTCCTCAGGAGCATGAAGACGAGATAGAGCATCCGCTTTCACATTCTTGGGACCAGGACGATAGGAAATGGTGAAGTTGAATCTCGTAAAAAAGAGAGCCCATCTTGCCTGATGAGGATTGAGTTTCTTGGCGTCTCGCAAATATTGCAGGTTCTTATGGTCAGTGAGGA
>NW_015639251.1:0-207 GCF_001515625.1 Sinocyclocheilus rhinocerous
GAGAGGCCTCTTGAGCGCAGTGTACAGCCCACATGCTTAAAATGGTGATCGCCATTACAGTAAGGGCAGCCGAGGGCGGCAGGACTTCTAGGACGGTTGGGCTTGAGAGCACTGATGTTATGGGGATGCCTGCAGCTCTCACCGACATCAGTGGTAGGTCCATCACGCTAGCTATCAGTCTTTTCAGTCTTGGCCCAAGTTCTGCGT
>NW_015639251.1:460-582 GCF_001515625.1 Sinocyclocheilus rhinocerous
AGACTCTGAAATGGCGGCCATGTCGTGACGAGACTCTAGAACGGCGGCCATTTTCCAAAGAGATTCTTGAGTGGTGGCCATCTTGCAACAAAGCTCTTGAATGGCAGCCATGTTGTAAAGAA
>NW_015639252.1:0-524 GCF_001515625.1 Sinocyclocheilus rhinocerous
TATTTGTTTAATTTTTATTGTGTGTTTGACTGTTAAAACAAAAAAGATTTGTTAAATTTAAACTTTTTTTCTATTTCTCTGTTTTAAAAAAGGTTATAAAAAATGTCAATAATTATCGATACCGAACGATATGAAACATTATATCGTTGATAAATTTTTAGCTATATCGCCCAGCTCTACGTCTGATTCATTCAAGAATGAAGCAGGTTACTGTCTTTATGAATGGACCAATGAATCATTGACTCAAAAGATTAATTCAAAAACGCAGAATCATTTAGTAAGGAAAGAGCACTGTGTGTTACTCGGAGATGCGCAACTGTTCTGCTATGATCTTTGTTTGGTTCTATTTTCGTTAACCAAATCGAGCAAAAACAGTCAACATTGACAATATTGTACTAAAATGTAAGTCTCTTAATATTAACTACTCGTTTGAACTCTTATAAAATCAATGTCAAATTCTCTTAATACGTTTGAACTCTTATAAAATCAATGTCAAATTTGCAATCATACTGGTTTTCAGGGAA
>NW_015639253.1:0-1782 GCF_001515625.1 Sinocyclocheilus rhinocerous
TGTGGGTCTATTTAGTGTTTGAACTTTTTGACAAAATTTTTAAGCCGACACTTTGTTTTATACTAAGTATTGCTTTGTTCCGTAATGTATTTTCACTGTATGGCATGTGACTTGTCGGACATAGCAAAAGTAGGCTTTGTTTTTGCGAAAGGTCAGTTGTCATTTGTGGACAACTTATTTACAGATGAGGGGAAACCAAAGAGTGTTTAGCACCTGCAGGAAAAGCAAGGAATCATTTATTGAAATTGTTCTAAAAAATATTTTTTTAAAATGTAAACGAATGCATTACAAGTTTTTTATTACATGTTGAATAACTGACTGTACATTTTACTTCCAGTTTTCCAGCCACTTTAGTAAATTTCTCAGATCACAGCTGAAATTCTCAAAACTATGTTTAACCTTCACATCATCTAGCCACTTGTGCTCATCATTACAGCAATTTGTCGTATTTTAAACAAGTAGAAAATGCTTCGGTACAATTGATTATGTAGAGTTGTCTGATGTTTCCTACATTATCAATTGCTTGTCATGTTGCTCAAAAAGTACTGGTTCTCTGTTGAATAGTGTTAAAAATGCTTTGTAAAAATACATGTCCCCAATCTTCTCTGCAGTCTTTTGATCCTGTTGACACTGCTGTTGGTCGAGTTTGTTTTTCTTCTTCCTCTGTTAAACACAATAATCGACAGGTTCGGGCCCTTTTTCAAAGGGATGTTGTCTCTAGACCTCCTATTGTAACTTTCTGGAATAGCTGTGTTGATGGTTTGATATGGCATAAAATCTGGAAATTACCTCATAAATATTTAATCACAAATAAAGTAAAAGAAATTTCTTTCAAACTCATTTATAAATATTACCCCAGTAACTTTTTCCTTGTAAACAGATTTAACTGTGATATTGATACACTATGTACATTTTGTGGTACATTTGGGGTCCTCTAGTATTATAGTTTCAATGAAACTATAATACTTGAAACTTAGTGAAAATGAAAATTAAATGAAAAGATTGGATTGCTGTATTAAATTTAGAACTGCTCATGTTACATCGTATTTCATTTTTACGTGTTTTTACTGACTGTGCTCATTTAGAGTGTGTTCTTTCGCTGCATGATTTAGTCTAATAAAATGCATTTAGAATGCTCCCAAAATTCAAGATATGTGGACAGAAAATGTAGGCCTATAAGTGGCGTAGCAAGTCAGCACCGGGCCTATATGGAAAAAAAAAAATAATAATAAATGAAGTAAATAGCGTTATGTGGATCATGCTTCACAAGCTGTTTTATTTACGGTATAAATGCTTGGAAATAATATTTAACGTTTTCAAGTCCATTCATTATTTGTAGCATGCAAGCCACCCAATAATCGCAGCTTTGTGCTTTGTTAAAGTGCCTACTTTCAATTTTATGACAAAATATATAGAATAAAAGTGTTTTTACGCTCTTTAATTTGTACTGAGATAATTCGGCAGTAGTGGCATATGAATCAATGATATTTTCCTCTTTAATATTTGCAGCAAGAAATAAACATGAATATTTGAATGCATGTTAAAAAAAACTGAATGCAAACACAATTTTGGCACAGCCAGCGGCCAAACAAACAAACAACAACAAAAAAAGTAAAAAAATACAAAAATACAAAATAAATAAAAATAATAATAAAAAATAGTGAGGGGATATTTGAATTATTTGTAATAAACTAGTGTTTTCTGAGTCAGTGTCACAAAGATGAAGCTGCTGATCCGGACTCGCCATCTCCTTAACTGGACGCGCATTTAGAGAGAAATTAC
>NW_015639254.1:0-1098 GCF_001515625.1 Sinocyclocheilus rhinocerous
ACGATTGCACTGGCAATATGCAAGTGATTTACTCAAAATGAAGAGGGTTAATATTCAATATATTTTATTCCATACTGCAAAGTAAAATTAAAAACGGACTATTTCAATCTGGATTTATGGGGCCAGTCGTACGAAACAGGGCAAATTAACACGAGAGCGCAATTCCAAAACAGCGCCAATGGGAGGGAAAATTTCTGTGGGTGATTTACTAACAATGGCCAAATTAAATAACACAGACGCAACATCTCATTTACATATCGACCAACGCAATATACCAAACGCAGTGCAAATTAGCCGCAAATAAAGAATAAAGAAATAACGAAGCCACAGTACGCTGAAAAGGACCGGAGGCCAAAAAATGAAGGTTTGCTAGAAGTTTTGATAGACCTGGTATTGCAAAATAGTTAAGACATGCTTTTTTTGGGCGTTAAATAATGGCGCAAATGCCAGTAATTTAACGAGCGCAAACATTAGTAAAATGTGTTGCGTGATTCATTTGAATACTCTCCTTCCATAAATTTTGCGTCTGAAAGGGAAACGCCTACAAATGCATATTCAGTAAGGTCAGGCCCAAAAATAACTGTGTCCATGCCTTTTCAGTGCTAATTCGTCACTGCGTGTCTTTAGTATAACATGACAGTACTATTAGACGGTTTGCGCTGGCGCAAGCTGTTAGTAAAACTGGCCCTTGGTGTATTGTTTTGTTAGCTTAGCGACATGCTAACCTCAACTCTGTTGCTAGTAGGTGACGTGTGAGCTTCAAGTTAGAAGCAGTGTGTTTATGAGAAAATTTAGATCAATCACTTGCATTGCATTGATTCCATTACAATAAGGATACTGACTTCAAAGCTAACTTCCTACGTACGCAGCGAGGCAGCTGACTTGATTTTGGAACAGACCTAACATGTTAAGCCCCAGAGGGAAATGCATTCCTCCAGCTCTTGTATGATTCTGGAAGTGACCTTTGGTTAATGTCACACATCACAAAGTTTAATATCTCTCCACGACTATATGCCATGACACAAAAAAAATTTTTTTGTTGTTGTTTTTTTTACTTCCTTTCTCTCATTTACCGTTGCTCCAAAACCGCATGTGCTC
>NW_015639255.1:0-826 GCF_001515625.1 Sinocyclocheilus rhinocerous
CAGGAGAGTTTCTGACATTATAACATAAAACATTCATCATAGCATATAATAAAATATATTGTAACTACAGTAAAGCTGTATTAAATTATTATGGGATCTCTTTCAAGCGGTGATTTTATTTACTTATTTTTTATTTACTGTTTTTTATTAACCTAAATATGTAAAAATTTGATAAAATATGTATAATCTGCTGATTTGATAATAATAACAACCACAATATGATTTTTTTATTATTTGAATCATAACAAATCAATAAAGAAATATGTTATGATTACAATAATACTATTGTACTCTTAAATAAAAAGTATGTATGCATGTATTATTATTATTAATAATAATTATAATAATAAATATTAAGTATGTATGCATGTAATATTATTATTATTAATTATAATAATAAATATTAATGTAATTACATTTTTGTTTAGATTTTATACCAGTAAAAAAAAAACTTTTGCAATAATTATATTGCACTTAAAAATAAAAAGTCAGTATTTAATAATGAAATAAAATTATTATTTTTATTAAGGGCTAGTGCCCTTGAACACACAGCAGTGTCATCCCTTACTCTCTCTTGCGCTGGAGTCAGGCCAGAGCAGGAATGGCAGCGTGCCCGTTTAGGAAATGAAGCTGTGTCCGTATCTGTCTGCTTTCAAGATGAAAGGCTGAAAAGAAATGTTAGCCCAAAACAGGAGAAGTTCAGAAAGAAATGGAAACTTAGATCTAAGTTCTCATTTGTGAACATGTTAAGCTCAGGATCTACAAATCATTCGCCATTTGCTCACACGTCACTTCCTGTTTGTTGCTGCCGTGTGTTTTGAGTTTG
>NW_015639256.1:0-900 GCF_001515625.1 Sinocyclocheilus rhinocerous
CCGAGTCTCAGAACGCGCGCAGATATTAAGCTCTCTGTGAAGTATTGTGCTTGAATGGGCAAATTCACACAAAAATGATGTCAAAATGCCCGTCTTGGTAAGTATCCTAGCAGACATAGTCGGCTGAACGTACATTATCAGTGCACTGTATCAGTGCATTCTCTTAAAGTGACAGCACTTTCTTAATGTTAATCAAACAGCAACAACACGGAAATCTCTCACTGCTCTTGATTGAATAACTTTTGTAACTTTAATAAGGATTAATCTTTAATTTATACAGTCAAATATGCAATGTTATTTTACATTTGATTACTTTATTCAATTTCTGTACCTAAAAACTATTGTTAGACCTACCTAAAAAACCTGAAAAGCACTGTTTATTTTATTTGTATCTTTGCTCTATTTTATTTATTTGTGCTGTTGCTTGTAGTTAGATTATTTGTTCTTATTTTCTTTATTTTTATTTGACAATATAGGTTGTTTCCCTAAACATAGCACGTACTGAAACCGTGACTATAAAACCGTGATACAAACCGAACCGTGAGTAAGTTGAACCGTTGCACCCCTACGCCTCGGTGTACAAAGCTGAAGTGTGGCGTCATTTGGGCTTTTAATGTCCACCACGGGACCGTGGCGCGGGCTCCACCTCGATTCCGCCGCTTGCCGCGTCCCGTGGGAAGAGCCTTCGCGCGGCGGGCGGTAGGGTCTGCAGCTTTCTCTCGTGGTGGGGGCATTTTGTGCAGTTGGGGCGGTGCTCGCATCGCAGTCTCCGCGATTCCACGCAGAACATAAATACAAACTGAAAAACCTGTGAGGTCCAAGTGGAAAGGTTCTGAGAATGTTTAACATCTGTAGTTATTTTATTGTTTTAAAATTGTTTTGTTTTCTTTAGAAATCCTG
>NW_015639257.1:0-1296 GCF_001515625.1 Sinocyclocheilus rhinocerous
ATATACTTAAACATATATATGAATGTTTTTAATGAATGGATTTTTATAATACAAATAACAATGTGTAACATATTACCATATTTAGTGCAACACTTTTATTTGTTCCCCACAAAATATTGTTTTTTCACTAAATGTTTGGATTTCTAAAATTATTGTGCACTGATTTTTCTAGAATAACTTTTGCTGCCGAATTATCCACTAACCTAGTTTATGATACATTTTTGTCATAGATTATAAATATATATTGGCCTATATTTTTCATATTTATTGTTTATTTTATTTTTCTTTATAATGAAGTAGTCTGTATCTAGTAGATTGTGAAAGAATGATTATCAGTTCCACACACAGAGATATATAAATTCTACATTTATTTAAATGGGGGAAAAAAACTTCACTGGGATCGGTATCGGTATCGGCCAATACCGAACACTAGGTATCGGTATCGGAGGCGAAAAAGGCGGATCGGAGCATCCCTATTACTGACACACTTGCTGAGTGTTTTGGACCAAATTTAGCAATCTTCTAAGTATGTGTTTGACCTGAAATATTTTTTTTATGTTTAGTGATAGAATATATATATATAAACCTCTGTAAATAAGAGGCAGTTGTTGCAGAAATGTGGACTGAGTATATTTAGTAAATAATATATAAATTATTCCAAATTACTTTGATGTAGCCTAATGAAAGTTTATTGAGTGTTTGATCGGTGTGCTGAGTTTAAATAGGAAGTCTTATATAGAGGTCAATGCAACTGCGCTGTAGGCTTCTAAATGTGCATTTTGAGTTAGTTTGGAAGGTTGGTGAGGTGTATGAATATTCTGGGATCATGAAATTTTACAGAGATAAACATATCCGAGTTGTAGCCCAGCTTTCTGAGAAGGCGTATGCAGTATGTAGCAATTAAATAAAACCAAACTTACATGCCCTGATATTCTCACACAAATGAGCCTGTTGAGTGAATGTTACAAAAATAATTTGGTTACACTTTAGTGTCATTTTGTAACATTAGTTAATGCATTGATTAAAACATGAACTAACAGTGAGCAATATATATTTTTACAGCATTTATTAACCTTTGTTAATGTTAGTTAATAAAAATGGTCATGTCAATGTTAGTTCACATTGTGTTAACTAATATAAACAGACGTAACTTTTGATCGTAAAAATAAGTGTTAATTGTTAATTCATGTTAACTAATCTAATGTTAACAAATGAAACCTTATTGTAAAGTCTTACGAATAAGGTAAAGTGTTACCAATAAAACGTTAGTTTTTTTTGTCTTGTTATAAAAATATA
>NW_015639258.1:0-213 GCF_001515625.1 Sinocyclocheilus rhinocerous
TCTTAACCGTGGCTTGTGTACTGCAAACACATGCCAGCTTCATCAGTGAGTCTGTCACGCGACTCTGTCTAGCTTGAACTGATGGTAAAACTAATGACATTATTTACTGTCTTTACATTTATTTTGAAAGATGAAGCTGCGATTGCGGTGTTCGGCCAATCACAATGCACTGGGTCAGCTGGCCAATCAGAGCAGACTGCGCTTGTCGGAAGG
>NW_015639258.1:408-545 GCF_001515625.1 Sinocyclocheilus rhinocerous
ATGATATTTAAAAAAGCATCATATGACCCCTTTAATATATTAAATAGAAAAGAGAATCAGAATCAGAATGAGCTTTATTCGCCAATTGTGTGCAAACTAGGGGTTGCACCGACTAATCGACTAGTCGACTTCAATGC
>NW_015639259.1:0-217 GCF_001515625.1 Sinocyclocheilus rhinocerous
CCCCAAAACCTTCAAACTGGCTGTTATTAAGCCTCTCATCAAAACTTGACCCCAAAGAACTAGTTAATTACTGACCGATCTCGAATATCCCTTTTCTGTCCAAGATACTAGAAAAGGTAGTATCTTCACAATTATATTCCTTCTTAGAGAAAAATGGTATCTGTGAGGATTTCCAGTCAGGATTTAGACCATATCATAGTACTGAGACTGCTCTCAT
>NW_015639259.1:321-513 GCF_001515625.1 Sinocyclocheilus rhinocerous
TCTCTATTAGTGCTATTGGATCTTAGCGCTGCGTTTGACACTATTGACCACAACATTCATTCTTTTGGACTAGAAAACTTTGTTGGCATTGATGGAAGTGCATTAGTATATGGTTCAATACCCTCAGTTAATGCAAATACAAATATGGTACTTATCTGACCGCCATCAATTCGTAGCAGTGAATGAAGAGGT
>NW_015639260.1:0-182 GCF_001515625.1 Sinocyclocheilus rhinocerous
CAAAATGCGCATGACAATCGCATTCGATTAATCTTGCAGCCCTACTATGTGCCTTAATGAAGCTGCTCTAATAGAGGGGTAGCGCATCATGACAAGCTCAATATGGCCATCAGGATGCGCTACCAGCCTAAACAATGAGGTCAAATTCATGATTAAGGTGGGGAATTAATGACAACAGAATG
>NW_015639260.1:414-711 GCF_001515625.1 Sinocyclocheilus rhinocerous
CCAGCCATCAGAATGTGCTACCAGCTTCAAAAAGAAAACAAAGTCAAACTCGTAATTGAGGTGGGGAATTCATGACAACAGAATGTCAGAAGGCCAGTTTAATGCCTCGTCTGAAGGATGCTCCTTTTCACAGTTTAAAGTCCGCGTCATTACTCTAGAATTTTTGCACAAATTCAAGCCAGGGAATGATCACCCCCTGCTGGCTGGACTAAAACTAGCTGCAGCAGCAAGCTACATTTTCAAAAATGGTCTCCCACCAGTGTACCGACCAGGCTCTGGCCTGCTTAGCTTTAGTGA
>NW_015639260.1:1265-3285 GCF_001515625.1 Sinocyclocheilus rhinocerous
AGGGGTAGCGCATCCTGACAAGCTCAATATGGCCATCAGGATGCGCTACCAGCCTAAACAATGAGGTCAAATTCATGATTAAGGTGGGGAATTAATGACAACAGAATGTCAGGAGGTCAGTTTAATGCCTCATCTGAACGACGCTCCTTTTTACAGGTGCCGGTCTAACACTTTATCAAAAGGTTGCTTCTTTTTACATTCTGAAGTCTGTTTCGTTATACTAAGACTTTTGCACCCATACAAGTCAGGGAATGAGCACTCACTGCTGGCCGGACTAAAACTAGCTCCAGCAGCAAGCTAGTTGTTCACGACGGCCTACCAGCCTTCAGAATGTGCTACCAGCTTCAAAAAGAAAACAAAGTCAAACTCGTAATTGAGGTGGGGAATTCATGACAACAGAAAGTCAGGAGGCCAGTTTAATGCCTCATCTGAACAACACTTCTTTTCACAGGTGCCGGTCTAACGCTTTTTTTTTTTTGAAAGTTGCTTTGTTTGGCATTCTGAAGTCCGATTCGTTATACTAAGACTTTTGCACCCATACAAGTCAGGGAATGAGCACTCACTGCTGGCCGGACTAAAACTAGCTCCAGCAGCAAGCTAGTTGTTCACGACGGCCTACCAGCCTTCAGAATGTGCTACCAGCTTCAAAAAGAAAACAAAGTCAAACTCGTAATTGAGGTGGGGAATTCATGACAACAGAGTGTCAGGAGGCCAGTTTAATGCCTCGTCTGAAGGATGCTCCTTTTCACAGTCTAAAGTCTGCGTCATTACACTAGGACTTTTGCACTCATTCAAGCCAGGGAATGATCACCCCCTGCTGGCTGGACTAAAACTAGCTGCAGCAGCAAGCTACATTTTCACAAATGGTCTCCCAGCAGTGTACCGACCAGGCTCTGGCCTGTTTAGCTTTAGTGAAGAACCAGACTCTGCCTACTGCATGCAACAGCTGCATTCATAGTCTGATAGACGGGTAGCGCATCCTGACAAGCTCAATTCGGCCATCAGGATGCGCTACCAGCCTAAACAATTAGGTCAAATTCATGATTAAGGTGGGGAATTAATGACAACAGAATGTCAGGAGGCCAGTTTATCCTGTTAACCTGCTCCCCCCATTTTGGGACTCACAGCTGAAAATGACCTACCTAACTTAAAATGGTAACAGTTCCTGACAACAGTGTGATACACACACAATTTAGGTATCTTTGGAAAGAAGATGCTTTAGGCTTTACTATCCATCATCCAGAGTTGATAATGCTCAACAAGATAAGTTATAGACACTGAAGTGCCTTGACAAAAATTGTACCACACTGAATGTTTTTTTTTCATATACAAATACATGAAATCAGACCTTGAGCAATCCAGAAAAGTAATGGGTTGAAAGTCACATGTCTCATGAGTTTATATTTCAAATTTGAAGAAGATACCATGAAAAATTAGATTCCTGCAGCCATTTTTCTGAGACTATGTCTAGTCCCCCCACCCCGTTTGAGGAAAAATAGCCACCAAATGTAAGCCTTACAAATGTAAGGGTTCTACAAACTATTTTAGACATTATACATACCACTGCATACTTTTTCAATTATAAAATAGTAGACTGAATCTTAGACATCGTATAAGTGATTTATTTGAGCACTAGAAAAATACAATAAGAATAATTTTTGAGTAATAAAAAAAAAAAAGGAGAGAGAAAAAAAGAATTACCTTTGTATGTCAAGTACATACTATTGATTGCCAGACATACAGTATTCACACTGATTGCTGGTCATACAGTCAGTAATCACATGTTGATGGCCGGTGTTGTGCCGAATTCTGCACCCCTGCCAGATTATGCACCCCCTCGTTGAAGTCGCTACCTGATTGCCTAATCCCAACCCCACCCCTGATCCTAACCCCTCCCCCACGCAGGGTGCAAATTTCGGCACTACACCGGACTAGGGGGTGCTTAATCTGGCAGGGTGCAAATTTCGGCACTACACCGGTCATACAGATGGTAATCATACAGATGGTCGGCCATATAGTC
>NW_015639261.1:0-496 GCF_001515625.1 Sinocyclocheilus rhinocerous
CTATACAAATAAACTTGCCTTGCCTTGCCTTGCCTTGCCTTGCTGCCTCAGCAGCGGCAGGACCCGAGCCGCGGGGGCAGATGATTGTCCCAATTCCCTCGAGAAAAGGGACAAACGAGAGTGGAGCTTTCTCACTGAGAAACGCTCACAATGAATGCATTCCGTTCCCTCGAGAACAGAACGCGCGTGCTCTTCGCCCAAACACATAACGCAAAGGTCGTGTGCGTCATCTGGTGTCAGATAGCGCTGACACGGATCTGCACATCTCCTAAAAGCGTCTCACAACAGACATCGTTTTTCTTACCAAATCACACCAGAAACAAGGATCCCTGAAGACAAAAAAGAGGATGACGTATTCCACAGGTGCTCCTTTTATACCCGCAGTCGCTCATTTGCTTACGTCATAGGCTTTAGTCGGCCAATGTCACAGTCGCTCAGTCATAGGCTTTCTGCCTGTCAATGTCAAGTTCATTGTCGTTTTTTCATTCATGCTTCA
>NW_015639262.1:0-1196 GCF_001515625.1 Sinocyclocheilus rhinocerous
GAAACCCTCAAAAGGCATTAGCCCAAAATGATCTTTGCTCAAAAACCTCTTCTGTTGGGACGACACACTACGACTCTACTCTTGAGTTTGTTTTCCGGCAGTTTTGATCTTCAAGTAACTTCAATTCGCTGTGGACTTTTCCTATCTTCAGAAGAACCAGAAGTGAACTTCCAGCTCACTCCTAGAGAACTCATCCAAGACCTCCATTGTCTACCGCATCAGAACTCTTGTTCAGCAATCGAAGCCAATGCAAGTAACCGTTTACAACTATTTAAATGCGTGTTTAAGCTTGAGCCCTTTTAAGGTGATTTTTGATTCTTTGATGATTCTCATTAGGTTGTGTTTAAAATTGATGTGAAATACTGCCATTCTTTTACTCTTCTCTCTCTTTTCCTTACTTTGCTTCATTCTGTATATATTTGTTTTGCTTAGTTATATGTTAGATATAGTTTCATTTATTAAATCCCTTATATTCACAATCGATTGCCTCTGTTTGCTGCTCACAATTCGAATGTTAGATATAGTTTCATTTATTAAATCCCTTATATTCACGATCGATTGCTTCTGTTTGCTGCTCACAATTCGAAGTCAATGAATGTTTTGAACCCTTGCTACATATGTTAAATTACTGCTAGCACTGCATAAAGAAGGACAGTTATTCTTCCGTGGCCAGGAAAATAATCTTTCTTTGAATTGATAAATGATTATATTGTCTGCTCGGTGGATGGACAGATCAGATAATTGTAATATTGATTCTGCTACAGTTAATTCTAAGATCTAAACTAAATATTTATTATTAATCATAACCAGTTATAATTAGTCATAAATATTTCCCTTTTAAGCGGATTTACTACAACATCGACACAACAACAAATCAGAATCAGAATCAGAATGAGCTTTATTGCCAGGTATGTTTACACATACAAGGAATTTGTTTTCATGACAGAAGCTTCCACAGTGTAACAGAATGACAGTGACAGAACAAAAAACAGAGATAATAAAAAATAAAAATACAAAATAAAAAAATAGAACAAGTAAATAAGGAATAAAATATATATAAATTGACAATTGTATGTGAAGGTATATTACAATGGACAGTTTTGTATATACAGGTACTGTATATCATGTGCAAATTTGAGGTGTAGACTGAGTATGAGTGTTAGATAAATAAGTGTGTGAGTGAATAAATAGTGTGT
>NW_015639262.1:1232-1339 GCF_001515625.1 Sinocyclocheilus rhinocerous
AAGTGTTCATGAGATGGATTGCCTGAGGGAAGAAACTGTTCCTGTGTCTGGCCGTACTGGTTCTCAGTGCTCTGTAGCATCGACCAGATGGCAACAGTTCAAAGAGG
>NW_015639263.1:0-509 GCF_001515625.1 Sinocyclocheilus rhinocerous
GTTTGTCTGCTTGACAATCCCATTTTGCACTGCAACAATAAAACAGAAGTGAGATAAACAAACTTAGAAATGTTTTCTTTTTAGTTAAACAGATGTTGTCAAAGTTTTCCTTTGGGGACATAATTTGAAGTTGGAAAAAGGTAATAAATTGCAATATATCGCAGAATATCACAATATATTTAAAATCGCAATAATATTGTATTGTGACACAAGTATCGGCGGCCAATTCAGACCAGCGCAGATTCAGCTACATAAGGAGCTTAAAACATTGTCTTATTGTGATGTTGGGTGCCAGAATCGACTTAGTAGAGGCTCCAATTTTACATTTTAAAGCATACCTGCTGCCACCGCCAGACAAAAAAAACGACGACAGCTGTGGTTAAATGCGATAAAATGAGCGGACTGGACAGAAATGATAGTCAAAAATGCTCGCGTTTGCAGCGCACACTTCTTGTCAAAAAAGTTTAAATAAAGTATTGTCTTTTGTTGTTATGTATTATGGTTTGTGT
>NW_015639264.1:0-472 GCF_001515625.1 Sinocyclocheilus rhinocerous
AAAACAAAAGCAACCTGAGTAAATACAAAATATACTGAAACAGACGTTTTTGACGAGCATGAAGTTGGTTAAAGGTCTTACCCAGTAACACACTCTGCCAAAAGTGAAAGAAATTTGAGAAATGCTGAGAAAGAAGCTGATTGAAATACATCGGTCTGGAAGGGTTAGAAAGTGATTTTAAAGGCTCTTGGACTCAAAGAACCAGCGAGAGCCATTATCTCCAAATGAAAACAACTCGACACAGTAGAACCTTCACAGAAGTGGCTCCATTTGGGGGAAAATACTTTCTCACAGCAGAGTATAATTCTCATGAAGTTGATTAAAACAACAGAGAGAAATACTGAGTGCATGCATGTGATTATATCTGTGTTTATGATGACTTATTGTTCTTTACATATGAAACAAGACACATTTGTCCTACCTTATATGAAGGGACAACTTCACTGATGGGTCTGAATGTGTGACTGACGTG
>NW_015639265.1:0-552 GCF_001515625.1 Sinocyclocheilus rhinocerous
CTGCTGCTGTCATTAATGATCATCAAACAACAAAACAGCTGTGATGAAAAAAATCTATATTTAATTTATACATTATTTTCCCTAATTATTACATTTCTGCATTTGAATACTACCAACCTTATTTTATTTGTAACATATTCTGTTGTATTTATCTATGCTTGTAATTTGTGCATTTGTTCTTAATTTTACTGGCTGTTCTCTTGTCTCTTTAATCATTTTTAAACTTTCTTAGTTAATCTAGTAGTATTTGCTGTGGTATCAAAGAAGTACTTCGCTTTAAGTAATAAATGGAAAGCAAGTTAAATTGAAATATTTTTATTTTCTTGCTGATCCGAAAAATGATCCGATCCGTGGGTCAAAAACCGTAATGTGATCCGAACCGTGAGATTTGTGATCCGTTGAACCACTAATGTGATCCGAACGAACCGTGATGTGATCCGTTGAACCACTAATAATAACAACCTCGACTTTGGGTTTTAATTAGGGTTAATTAGGGTTTCAATTTACCTCCATTAAAATAGAGTATAGTGCTGATATGCACAACACGAACCA
>NW_015639266.1:0-610 GCF_001515625.1 Sinocyclocheilus rhinocerous
TTTACATTAAGGTTCACTTTTGCAGGTTATTAACGTTTATAGATCCTTAATAAATGGTTCACAGATGTTCATTTTACATTAAGGTTCACTTTCACAGGTTACTAACATTTATAGATCATTAATAAATGGTTCACAGGTGATCACTTTACATTAAGGTTCACTTTTAGATGTTATTAACGTTTATAACTCATTAATAACTGGTTCACAGGTGTTCACGTTACATTAAGGTGCACTTTCACAGGTTATTAATGTTTATAAATCATTAATTAATGGTTCATTACATTAAAGTTCACAGGTAATATTGGAATTACAATTTTCTCATCAAGTAATGGTTGTGCTTTTATGATTTTAACTCTGCACAAAAGGAATCTTTCCTTTGTTCAAGCCACTGCTACTCTACCTGGAGTCTGTTCTGCCGTGCTAATTAATAGATTAACTTGATTAACTTCACCTGGTGTTCTCTCACTGGTGAATTCTAGTGCACTCTGGCTAGTGCACTCTAGTTAGGAGGGGCGGAGTAAGAGCAACCAACAGTTTGCCAGGCGGGCCAAGGAGGAACTCAAAGCTGCCCAACAACAGTATCACGTGGTAATGCAGGAGCCTAATGAGG
>NW_015639266.1:825-989 GCF_001515625.1 Sinocyclocheilus rhinocerous
GGGAACCTGGCGCGTTTCCCCCCTTAGCTCGGTTCGTTTGGGCATATGTGAACACGACAATCGCTCTCGGATCCGCTCCAAAACAATTGGTCCGAGATCGCCTGAACAAGGTGGTCTCAGCTCGATTGAAAACGAACTCTGGAGCGGTTCAGTTGTAGTGAGAA
>NW_015639267.1:0-560 GCF_001515625.1 Sinocyclocheilus rhinocerous
TTTCTGTCGATCAATGCACTTGAAGCACGTGCTAATTGCGTTGCATTTTACATTCATTTAACAGAAAAGACAAGAAAACACTGTAAAGACTGTTTTATGTTTTATCAGGTATGCTGTTTTGTCACTCGTTAAATTAATTTTGTATGAAAGTTTTATACCATTTTCTCTCCCCTTTCTGCACTGTCTCTCCATGGGTGAGTGCTTTTTCTGCACTGTCTCTGCATGGGAGAGAAAAGACAAGAAGGGCGAAAACACACTGTAAAGACTGTTTTATGTTTTATCAGTAAAAGAAGAGTCGAACCGTCAGCTGATGTCCGTCTGGTTACTACTCATTGGAAAAAAACACACAACGCAGATTACACCGGTTACACGTGGTGCCCGTGACCATTTCGGATCTTCAGATCAGCGCTTCGCAGATCGCCGTGGTTGCATGACTGCTCGCCGGCTTCGCCGATCTCCT
Source organism: Sinocyclocheilus rhinocerous (assembly GCF_001515625.1). NCBI lineage: Eukaryota > Metazoa > Chordata > Actinopteri > Cypriniformes > Cyprinidae > Sinocyclocheilus > Sinocyclocheilus rhinocerous. Next base: position 461 of record NW_015639267.1, read on the forward strand.
CTCCCTGTCTAATCGCCATCGCTCGCAGCGGCTTTGTTCTCATGGATAAGTTGGACGCGTGTGTGAGACGAACAGCGCGTGACATCGCGGGTCAGTCTGT
>NW_015639268.1:0-190 GCF_001515625.1 Sinocyclocheilus rhinocerous
TGAGCGTCCTGTTTCTCGGCTGGCCAAACAATATTTTATTTTGGAGACTGCACGAATCACACCCCATAATTTCTTTTTAGGATGAGCGTCCTGTTTCTCGGCTGGCCAAACAATATTTTATTTTGGCTACTGCACGAATCACACCTCATACGCGAGGGACTGTGGTGGCGAGTCCACAGTCTCCTCTGTC
>NW_015639268.1:284-556 GCF_001515625.1 Sinocyclocheilus rhinocerous
ACTGCAGCGCGGGCTTCCGAACACTGAGAGAGAGCCGCGGATCTAGCGGGTGAGGACTGAGAAAAAGACGAGCCCATCTCGGATCCCTCCGCTAAATCCACCTGCGATCCCCACGACAACAGTCTACGCCATGCCTCGGCAACAGCGGGCGGGACCGCGGCGGGATCGCGAGCCTGGCCGCTTTCATCAAACACCCAGGCGAGAGCGGAGCATACGCAGCGAGAGTCACTCGCAGTGATGACAATCAGCTTCTCGAAAGCTGACCGTGCATG
>NW_015639269.1:0-6333 GCF_001515625.1 Sinocyclocheilus rhinocerous
GTATAGTCATGTGATGGCTCCTTTTAGCAGGATAACTTACCATGTCACAAAACTCAAATCATTCTCAAACTGGTTTCTTGAACATTACAATGAGATCACGATAGTCAGCTAGCCTCCAGTCACCAGATCTCAATCCAATAGAGCATTAGCGATTGATGCTTTCGAAGCACTGCTTTTTGTAAATCATTTGTTTCAAACAAGTGGTTTGGAGCATTTATCAAACTTCCAAAGTCACGTTTTCAATAAACAAGGCTTAATCAAGTCACAACAGTTTCGAAATGTCAGTGATTCTCTGGTTGGGGGTTGATCTCTGTAAACCTATGATAGCCACTGATACCACATTAGCAGTTGTGCTGTAGTAACACTACACTATCATAACTAATAACAAAATGTAATAATAACACTCCTAATATTCTATAATAATGACAGCATCTTGCATGGTGTGCCCCTGATATAATCTATAGTGTGTTTGTGTGCTACAAGCAGTGTGCAAACCGTACTACAAGCGCCATCTAGTGTTGAGTTACTATTTATCTAATATAAATACATGAATTAAAAAGCTTTAAAAATTAGTTGGTTAGGTGCTGTATTCATATCTTGATTAAAGCTCAACAACTGAATCCTGAAATGCTAAAGGTTGAGGTTTGATGTATTTCTAATAATAACTCAAAAATGCAATTTATGATAAAGTCCCAGATTCCAAGCAAAGAATGTTTTGTCTTTATTATACATAGTAATTTTAAAGAAAATTGACCTGTTTAATCCCAAATTTTTCCCAGACATGAAAATATCCAAATGATGTGTCATTAGTAACCCTTTGCAATAATCAAATATTTAAAAAAAAAATATTGGGGGGAAAAGTGTGTGCAAAATTGTGGTATAATGTGTATACTGAATTAACATATTTCTGAGGTCATCAAAATTTGTGTATATCTCAGCCCAGCTACTTTAAACTATGTTTGATCAGATTCTAGGGTTACTATTACGCATAAAACCCCTTATACAACACTGATAGGAATACTGAGGAAAAAAAAGACAAAAAATACAACCATCAACGTATTTCAAAATTGTTACTTTATTAATGTAACATCACAAAATTGTTATATAACTGCAACCAGTATTACATAATCAATATAGTAATTTAATTTATAACATTTACAATTTGAATTTAGTGCAGTATTCACTATAACTTTGCCATTGCAACATTTTAGAGAAACCTTCACTAACAGCTGCAATTGGATTTATATGTATACCTAAAATATCCCACCGGTCACTATTGTGACCATCAACATGTTTACTCATTCTATGACCACACTCAACAAAACTGAATATATGTGAATTCATATATATTAATACTAGACACCTTAAAGATAATGTGTACCAAAAATCTTTGTCATATCTTTATGTTACTAGCCTTTTGTTTTGGAGCTTTGATGCAGTTATCATCTTCTCAAGGTGCAAACAGGAAATAAACTGCTCTGGTCATGTGACAATTTGCACTAATCATGTGGAACTGCACATATTTAATTGAGACCCTTTATTTTTTTCCATATTTGCAGGAAATGCACTAAAACACCAGTCACTCAAATTTTTAGAGCTTTATAAATGAAAACCTTCTTTATGATCACTATTGTGACCGGTGGGATTAAATGAATTAAGGCAAGACACTACAGGTGAATAAGGTAAATATTATATCACCATATTTCCTCAGATGATCAATCACAGTACACAAAGACAATTTTTTACTAAACAAATATATATATATCAACAAATACATACAAACAAAATAAATAAATATATACAATATATTCAAACTAAATGAAAAAAATAAATTTACTAGCCAATGGCGATTTTTTATTTATTTATTTATTTTAAAGTAGAAAAAGGGAATAATGCCACCCATACACTACAAAATTTAAAGTTGTCAGATCCCTTTTACAGTATGCAATTGTTTTTGGGAATCTTAAAGTTATTGCAGTTTACACTACATGACATGTTGGTGACTGGGTGTAACACATTACACTATTTCACTAGGAAGAATCCTCCACAAATCCTCATCTCATGCACAAAAGGCATGAGTGAGAAGTGAAATGACAATGATGTAAGATCACACGTGAGCCGAACTCTGGTGTGAGACTGGAACTCTCCCTTGCCCTGTATTATGCTCTCTTATTGGCTATAAGTCACCGCCGATGTCATTACAAGTTAAAACACATTTCACACTGCTAGACACTGAATCGCAGACAGGTCCAGATTTTTATCCTGCTATAGGCTGCTAAATATTTGTTGAGCATCTGCGACACATCAACGGTTCTCTTAAATCACGTCTTTGATATTTCAGACCATGTGAACTTCACTCATGTAAACTAGCACCTATTTGCCGCAGATTTCAAGTTTTGTCAGCGATCTCCACAAAACTTCACTGATGTGAGTGAAAATTGGGGATAAAATTGTGTAGTGTATACCCGGCCTAAAGGAACAAAAGCTTTGCCAAAAAAAGAAGAAAAAAAAATGAAACAATTAAACAATAAGCTGACTAGCTAAAGGCAGATGTATATACACAAATTATGTGCACAAGATGTTTACAAGCACTGGTTTAGACGTGCAACAGTGTAGCATCCAATGGATTCGCACTCCCAGTCTCCCTCGCTGGCAGTGACACTATTCTACAAACACATAAAGAACACAAATATTACATGAAATCAAATCCCATTGGACAAATGCATCTCTGCTGAAGATTCTTAATGAACAAAACTAAGAGAGACCGAAAGGAGAAAACACCTGTAATGGACAGATGATGTGAAAGACTGAATATTTACCTTTAATGCTGCACATGAATTCCATTAGCATTCCCATTAGAAGCATTGACCTTAGGAGGTATAAATGGAATCATATTTGGTTCAGAAGACAAGACGTCTGCATAAATCCCCTGTAAGAAAACATGCATTCACAGAAAGTCAAAGAAATAAACAGGACTAATGATTCATTTACACAAAAATACTCAAACAGTGTTGTTTTTCCTGATGTTTGCAGAATGTATGGTAGTTTCCTTTTCCTAAATATTTAACACTTCTTAAATGTTTCTCTTAATGAATCTACAGTCTCCACCACACTGTTATCTTTTGTACTGCAGTAATACAAAAGGTTTGCATGCCATAGGGTGTGAATTATTGTGATTAAAATACATCTTATGTTGGTGAGTATTAAGACAGTCTTGTTCTCAGAATAAAGTGGTACTTAGTGGTTTTATATTACTGTTATTTGGTTTATTTGGGAGATATCTGAATGTTTTTTTTTTGTTTGTTTATAAATGGCCTCACTGGTGAAGTTTTGCCTTGGTATGAAAAAATAAATAAAGGAGAAGAAACAACAGATTCACCGTGAACATTTGTTACACCCAGACCCTAAAGTGAAGTCAGAACATGTTAAATAAATAATTCACAAAAAACAATTATATAAAAACAATATTTAAAAAAAGAAATACTGTTCTTCACTGTTCTTCATTCCGAGTAAAACAGTACAAAAGCAGCAGTATCTTAAAGAGTCAATTATTGTTGGTGTTTCTGTGTACTGATTTATAAATTTCTCACAGATCTGAATCTGTGGTTATTTATTTATTTAAGCAGACAGGTTCAGTCCTCATAGTATCTCACCTGATCACGATTGTTCTGTGTCTGTTTGGAAAATAAACAATTAAACATTACTTTGGTTAATTACAATACAAAATATATATTTTCACATCTTTTAAATAATATTTCCACATAATACATCCCATGCTGTATGTAATACTCACCTTTCCTTCTTGCTCTGCGATAGAGGAACACAGCAGCTACTGCAGCAATGAGCAACAGAACAACAACAATCCCTGCTATAACACCTGGAGAAAGACCTGACTCTGGAACAGATAAAGACAGACAGTCATTATTATTAGAGAGTGACTGATTATCCATCCACTATTTACCAATATCTTTAATTTATATTTACAGCTTTCTACATTGTTCATCAGTTGTATGATATTGATTTAACTGATAAATGGCACCTTCTGGTGTTTTTTTAGGAACAGCAACTAAAGCAGCATCACAGCACTGTGAGCTCAACTAGAAACAGCAGTATGTTGCAGTATGACTCTGGCTAACAACTTGAAAACTGTCACTTTGAGATTCATGTGAAGATGATACTGACAATATACAATACAAATTATATTTTAACACCGAGTCATAGATCACTTTCAAACAGGCCACAATAATATTAAATACATTTATATTAACTAAATTATTTATTACATAATTAAAAATAACATTAACTTGACAATAATTTTGGACTATATTCTAAAGTAAGAGGGCAAAGGCATTGAATAACTAATTTATACTCACCAATGACAGTTAAAACAGTTGATATTCTGCTAATACTGAAGCTGCTGCTGTTGATCTGTAGTGTATAGAGTCCAGAGTCTGTGGTTCTGGTGTTGCTGATGGTCAGAGATCCAGTCTGATGATCCAGCTTCAGTCTGTCTCTGAATCTCTCTTTACACTGATCATCTGTACAGATCTTACTCTGATCTCCAGTGATTTCAGCAATGAGAATGTCACTAAAATACCACGTCATCACACTATTCAGGTTTTTTACTACACCAGGATCTAAAGTAACAGATTCTCCCTCCTTCACTGACTTTCTCTTCATTTTATCTCGTTCAGCAGCAGAAACTCCTGAAACACAAACCAACAGCTGCTGGAGGATCGTTTTGGAGGAAAAAACCTCAACAAGATAACTGATTAATCATAATATAAGAAAACTAGTAAAACAAGTACTTCACATACTCTTTCTAGACTTGGACTAAAATGCTAAATGTCTCTATATGTTGTGCTTACGTTGAACATACATCCTGGACAGCTAAAACACAATAATTAAGAAAAATTAGATAAGAAAATGTGACCAGAGATGATTTCAGAGATTAGAAATGGAAATAATTATGTTCTGTTTAGTGATACAGGAAAAGAGGAGCTTGGAATGCCACTGTTATAATAAACATATATAATCTGTTTCTAAATATTCATGAAATGACTCACCATGTACGGAAACACTGAAGATCTTGTCACTGAAGCTGCCACTGTTGATTACCTTTCGTCTATAAACTCCAGTGTCTGTGTTTGTGATGTTTGTGATGGTCAGAGATCCAGTCTGATGATTCAGTTTCAGTCGGTCTCTGAAAATCTCTTTACACTCATCATATGTACAGATTTCTCTCTTTTCTCCAATGATTGCAGCGACTTGGATGTCATTAAAATACCACCTTATCTTTCCTTGTTGATTTGCTTCAATATTAGTGTGTAGAGTGACTGAATCTCCCTCCATCACAAACACTGGCACTTCATCTGCACCAACACCAGACACACCTGGAAGAGAACAAATTAACATTTAATTAAATCTGTGATAGTGGGACTAAATTACACAACACCTAAGCACTTTCAACATGTTTCAGACATATTTCACTGTCTAAAAAAATAGTAGATTTAAATATGTCCAGGTTGCATTCATTTACAAGTGTAGTAGACTATCAAAACTAGACTTCTTATGTCTCGCCTGCTTCTCCCTATGAGGGGTGAGATTTTGATTAGGTGTGGGGGTGGGCTTTAGAGATGGAGTCCAATCAGGTAGCAGTATCCCTACAGCAGTTTTCTCCCATTGTTCAGTTCATGTAGGCATATGGTATTTAATGATTTATAAACAGCATTTAACAGATTATTCTTCTAATAAAATATTTGCAATAGGTTTGTAAAAGGTGCTTCTATTTGCATGTTTGACCTGAGATTATGTTGAATCTAAAGTTTTGACCAGCAGATGTCACCAGCATGTGATGTGAATCATTGTCCGAAACAATTGATTCAAAGTTTCAAAAAGCTTAATTTCTACCATCACGAATCATAACCCATAATGGGAAATGCGTTGCGTAAATAAAATAGCAGTGTCTGAATCTGTGGGTGAGCACATTACTGATCTTACAAAGTTGAAAAAGGGCACCTATTCATCTTTTCATCGCTCTTAACACTTTCTGAACCGTGGTATTGTGTCAGAAATATGGGTATCTGTATCGAATTGTATTAATGTAGACATGTATTATATGTAGTAAAAAAGTAAAAGAACATAATTGCAGTATTTTTTGTGATTAAGCTATAGCGTTTGGGCATTTATACTACATTTATTTAGACTACTGTTTTTCATACAAACACCTAAACACTTAATTCATTCATGTTACTATGGAAGACCATTGGTTAATAAAAAAAACAAAAAACAAACATTTAAAAATGAGGTTGCTACAATTTTTACAGATGTTAC
>NW_015639270.1:0-1287 GCF_001515625.1 Sinocyclocheilus rhinocerous
ATTTTATTAATAAAAGTCACGGGGCAGCATTCTCAAGAAGTTTGTTTCCTCCTGAACGTTTGTACACGTGCGCAGCGCGATCTGCGATCTCACAAACCAAAATAATAGACATGATTTTCTCAGGCCACATGTAAAATCATATGAATTATTATAAAGATTATTAAAATGAATACGTATGGATGACAGTTGATTACAATAATATTTCAGTTTATTTCCATCATTAGTAACAGTTTCCCCTGTGGGACAAATAAAGTTAATATTAGTCGTATAAATTTTGGACGCTACTTCATTAACTGTTGTTTACTATCCCTGTTGTAGTATTATTCATAAGTAAAAACCAACAATATTTTTTTTTCACCATGTTTCCAAATTCTCTACCCCAGGTCCAAAAGAAATGTAAAGAATATACAAACTGAAAACATTAAATACTTTTGTGATCTATTTACATTTGTTATTTTCAAAAGAGAAATACTGTCATGGATGTTTACAGAGCAGAGGTCACCTTTTTTTTAATTCCAATGGGAGAGATGGACTTTTGTTTGTCTTTTGTTTATTATTATTTTGTGCTGTATTGTTGGTTACTGTGTTTTTTCTGTTTCAAAAGCCAGCAATAAATAACACTTTAATATCTAAAGAGTGTTCATGTGATTTTATACATTAGTAATGTTGGGAAATTAATAAATGCATAATAATCGTCATAATCGTAAAACTGTGATTATTCCTCAGACAATAATCGTACCAACAAAATCTATAATCGTTGCATCCCTACTTCACACCAGCAACGTCTCAACACCCAACCCCAACACCACTATCACCAAATAACTTTGCATGATATACCATCAAGGTTCAATGCAGCTTAAAACAAGCTTACCTCTTTCCAGCTGTTCGCAGAAAAAATACATGATACAACATTTGTATTTCAGTGGATGTATACTGTGGTGTTTTTATAGCAAAAAAAAATTTAATGGGTTTTTAAGGGTTTAATTTGGCCATCGAACAATTAAATTAAAACTAGTGCAATATTTGTCTCTGTAATTACTGTGCAAATATACACTTGTTCCTCCCTTGTTCCATATAGTTACAGGGTAAATACAACATTTGCGGGCTGTAAATTAAAGTGGTGCTTTGTTCCCCCCTTGTTCCATGTAGTTACAGGGTAAGTGGCTACAACAAATTGCTCTAAAACGATTGTTTATACAGTAGGTCATACATACATACATTATAGATCAGGTAATATATCAGTAAACATGGTGGACTGTTTTATTTAATTCAAATATTGTTTGCAAT
>NW_015639271.1:0-805 GCF_001515625.1 Sinocyclocheilus rhinocerous
AAAACCGTTCCTAAAGTAGAATCCCATGTCGCTTTTTGTAGTGTCGCTGTCGCGGGTGGTTAGGACAAAAACTAGGCCTACATGGAAAAGATACTTTTTATCGCGTCGTGTCTGGTTGAGACACACGGTGTTACAGTTTGATCCCCCCCCAAAAAAATCTAAGCATAAAAATATTAATACTGACAAATCTAATAATTGAATCTGCATCGCAGAAAATAAAAACCGTTCCTAAAGTAGAATCCCATGTCGCTTTTTGTAGTGTCACTGTCGCGGGTGGTTAGGACAAAAACTAGGCCTACATGGAAAATATACTTTTTATCGCGTCGTGTCTGGTTGAGACACACGGTGTTATAGTTTGATCCCCCCCAAAAAAAATCTAAACATAAAAATATTAATACTGACAAATCCAATAATTTAATCTGCAATTAGGGAAAGTGGAGAGAAGAGATCCAGAGCAGGAACAGTTGATTTGCATGGCAGACATGGAAATCCAGATTTTTTGTTTGTTCATTTGTTTTTAATATTCAACAGGCAAAGTTCTTCTGTATCTAAATGCAAAAATGTTCATAATTGTTTGAATAAAACAGACTACTGGGGAAAAAATCTGAATATTCATCTTGTGACCATCTTGTGATTATTTTAACAAAAGCAACAATAATATATCTTGTGACCATCTTGTGATTATTTCACCAAAATCAAGAATAATATGATAATTGTAATAATAATAACATATATATATATACACACTGTATGTATATATACTGTATACACACTGTATGTATGTATATATATATATATATATATA
>NW_015639272.1:0-1611 GCF_001515625.1 Sinocyclocheilus rhinocerous
ATTGTTGATTTTTCTGAAGTGATTAACGTTACGTGTATTCACAAGGTGTTTTATTTACAGTATAAATGCTTGGAAATAATATTTAACATTTTCAAGTCCATTCATCATTTGTAGCACGCAAGCCACCCAATAATCGCAATAAGCTTTGTGCTTTGTTACTTATATTAAAACACAAAGTGTCAGCCTTCTGTCAACTTTATAATAAAATACTACAAACAATAAATGTGTTTTTACGCTTCTAAATTTGTAGTGAGATAACTATATTCGTCTCAGTTCAAGCAGCATGTGAATCAATATTTTCCTCTTTAATATTTGCAGCACGAAATAAACATGAATAAATATTTGAATGCATGTTGAAAAAATCGGAACAATTTAATACAAATGAATGTTTCATGAAATCGATCAATTAGCAATAAGCCTACCTTTTATTGCTGTTTTTATGTTAAATGTGAAGAATGACAGGTTGGATGCCACAGACTTTTTATTTTATTTATTTGTTGTTGCTTTTTTGGCGGAGTATAGGTGGAATTCTCACATTAACTTCACGCAATCTTCCTATAACATGTTTTATTATCGTAATTTTGACTTTATTCTTAAGATATTATGACGTTAATCTTATTTTTCAACATGGTACTAAAATGCAGCCATAGGCTATTTGTACTGCATGCAAACACAATCTTGGCACAGAAGCCCAAAAAACAAAAACAAACAAACAAACAATAAATAAAATACTAAGGAGATATTTGAATTATTTATTAATGAACTAGTATTTTCTGAGTCAGTGTCACAAGATGAAGTTGATCCTGACTCGCCATCTCCTCAGTATGCGTGCCTTTAGAGAGAAATACATCTTTACGGATTAGCCTACACAATGAAAGAGTTTTTGTTTTCTATTTGAATTATTTCGTTTCAAAGTATTTAAAGCATTCTTTTAGATATATTTATCATGTCTGTGAGGAGGCAAGTATTCGCTGAGTTTCGGTTCATCATTGTGAAGCGCTCCTGCTCAAGACCAAGACGACAGAAACCGCATCCTGTTTGTTTTCCTTAATTATTTTACAAAAGCACGGGTTTTTGTTGATATTGTTTGTGAGTGCGCACAAATAAAAGTAGACCCTTTACAATTCCGAATGATGTACTCTTACCTTTATTAGTTAAAATGACGGCGTATGTTAAGTTTCCACTCTTAAGAAAAAAATGCAAGTGATCGCGCTGGTGCCTCCATGTCCTGCAAAGCACACTTCAGCTTCCACTCTCCACACAAACGACTGTATATGCGTATAACAGCACACATCTAGGTAAAAATTTTTAATTAATATTGTGAATTGCATAAAGTGTTTTATGTCTATAGATTTTATTTTAGGCAAGTCAGACTCAGGCCAAGAATATTCTGATAAGCTGTCGGAAGGGCTGGGCCCATGCAGGGCTCTATTCATTCCCTCGTTTCAATTAAAGGTTCCCCCTCGGTTCGGCGGGCCCACAATACGCCCGGGCCCATATGCACCTGCATACCCTGCATACAAGACGCTATGCCCCTGATTAAAACCCATTATAAACGAGGCATTTATTGCATCCAGTGGAGACATAATTATGGATTATAATGACTTATAC
>NW_015639273.1:0-996 GCF_001515625.1 Sinocyclocheilus rhinocerous
GATCCGCCATGGAGGCAACTGTCACTTCACCAACTAAGCACTAGATGGAGTGTGACCTATAGGTGAACACAAATGACTAGAGTACAGAAATTAACTTTAAATTTGAATTCAAACACTGTTTAAACTAAATTTACATAAGTGAGTGGTAAAGTGGGGGAGAGAAACCTGATTAAAAAAATAATAATAATAAAAAAAAGGAAACAAAACAAAAAGAAAATTATAAAAGTAATAAAAGATAATAAAGTAAAAACAAAAATAACACTAAAATGAAAAAAAAAATAAATAAAATAAAATAAAAATCAAACGGCAGGTAACTAGAATGGCGAGAATGATAATGACTAACGAAGCAGAAGGGAAATTAAAATAAAACAAATTGGAGTACAAAGTCGACCTAGCAAAGAATGCCCACAAGGGGGAGTGGGTGCGCCCACCCAAGGTGAAAACAGGAAGGTAGAAGGAGTTCAAGAAGTGTTAGATACTTAAACAGCCTGCCCTCTAGTGTTAGTTTAAGGTACTGTGCCTTAACTCCAATCGTGCTTAAACTGATAGCGTTTAGTGTGAGACTACTCTCATTCTAACAGAATTTACTGCAGCTATCACAAGAACAATGAGACTCAAATCCCAACATATTCTTACAGTTTGTGCAACTTAACTACACAATGATGTGTGGCAGGATTTCTTCGCTGCCAGTACACAAATAAAAATTATGAACAACAGGGTTTCTTCGCTGCTCCCATTTACATTCCAATTAGTTTACTGGCTCACAGTGTTCTTATGATCAGATCTGCATTAGGCACGCATTAGATAGCTGTAAAGAGATTTCTTCGTTTTTTTTGGAGTGTTAATATACTTTAACAATTAACAGTGACTAAATGTTAGACAAATAGGGGCTGTTAAAATACAGTACTGGAGGGGGCTTTGAACCATCCAATCAAAAGAGTGAGTTCGCGTTGCTACTTGTCTCACTCTAAGCGCGCATAATATAAGAACACAAAT
>NW_015639274.1:0-710 GCF_001515625.1 Sinocyclocheilus rhinocerous
AAAGAGAAAGGAAAACTTGAAATCGAATCATATGACCCCTTTAAAACACTTTGTGAAATACTCTAAAAGCAAAAATTTAGGAGTCTTAAAATTAGGACTGACACACCCATTATTTTTAAGAGTTTCTCCTTGATCTGCAAGTTAGGAGCTACTTTTAGCCTCAAGATGTTTTGTGAATATGGTCCCCGATGGATTCTGACTCTCATTGCGAAGTCTTGTTTATGTTTTAAACAGCATTTCTAAGGGCTCTCTCTGGTTTTCATGTCATGGTTTTAATCTTCTGCCTGGTTTCCTGGGTTTCCCTGTTTGTCTGCGTTTTAACTGTTGTTCCTATTGTTTGCCCTGCGGTTGCCCCTTTGGCTATTACAATTGTGGATTACCCCTTAATAAAACTGAATTTGGATCTTTGACCCAATGTTTAGAGAAGTGATTCGTTACGATTAGCAGAAAAAATAATCAAACATAGATTTAATATAACAATGAATAAATTTGCAATTTAAAAACATAACGATACTATTTGTTCTTTCATCAATACTACATCAGAAAAATTCAATTAAATATTATTTTAAATAATTTAAATAGCATTTATGCTGATAAGGGTAAGGTTTTTGGCATCATGAAGTGTCAATACTGTTACCATTTTTAAAATGTAAATTTAAAGAATTATTTATTACATTTAATATAATCAATATCTACAAGTAAAATCCTTT
>NW_015639275.1:0-490 GCF_001515625.1 Sinocyclocheilus rhinocerous
ATGTTAGTAGACCTCCATGAAAAAATGAAAGCACTGTTTTTTTTTTCTGCATTTGTATCTTTGTTTTATTGTATTTAACAGTTTGATTTACTTTTGTTTCTTTGTTTGTGTTCTTATTGTATCTTATGTAAATAAAACACTAAAAATGCGTGCACACTGGTGCATTTACAAATTGATGTTTTATATTCATTTAATTTAATAAAATTTAAATTTTAGAATATAAACAAATGTTAAAAATAAAATAATAATTCAATAATTATAATCGAGTTAAATTGTTCAATTAATTGAGGTTTTGATTTTAGGTCATATCTCGGTGCATCCCTATTAAAAATAAAATAATCATTCAATAATTATAATCGAGTTAAAGTCTATGTCCGCTATTATATCATTGTTAATTTTTATGTCCTTTCACAGTTTTTTTTTTATGAGTTACTAAAAAAAGAAATTTTTTAAATTTAATTTCAGAGTCAATTGAAGAAAATGAGGAGAA
>NW_015639276.1:0-526 GCF_001515625.1 Sinocyclocheilus rhinocerous
CTCCTGGACCACCAAAGTGGACATCACCTGACCCAAGGAGCGCGACGTGACCTTCGTCACCCGGAGGGCGAGATCGTTAGCAGTGCGCGCCTCCTGCAAGACTTCCGGGTCAGCACTGCCCTCGTGCAGCTCTTTGAGCACCTTGGCCTGATAGACCTGGAGGGTGGCCATGGCGTGCAGGGCAGAAGTGGCCTGACCCGCAGCTCTGTAAGCCTTGGCCACAAGCGTGGATGAGAACTTACAGGCTTTGGATGGGAGCTCGGGACCACCACGCCAGGTGGAGGCGCTCTGAGGACACAATTGCATCACAACCGAGCGCTCCACTGGGGGCATCCCCGCATACCCTTTGGCCGCCCCACCATCGAGGGCAGTGAAGGCGGAGGTAGCACCAGAACGGTTTCGGGCAGGTAAAGGTGCCTTCCACGAACTGGTAACTTCCTAATGCACCTCCGGGAAGTCGGGGAAAAGAGGGGGGGCGCTAGTGACCAGTGCGTGCAGCCCCCAAGAATCAATCGTCCAGCCTCAA
>NW_015639277.1:0-516 GCF_001515625.1 Sinocyclocheilus rhinocerous
TTTCACAAACAGCGTGAGTGAATCACCGCGCGCTCTCTCTCTTTCGCTCTCAAAATACGCAAATGTCTTCAAATCACCACATCACGTCTGCACTATAAGCGAGCTGCACGCTGCACAGTTGACACAGGAATTGTCACTTGTGCAATCGAGGCAGTGTCACATCGTCACTAAAGTTTATAAATTGCATTACTTTTTAATTCTTGCCAGTGTTTAACCATTCAGCGCTCGCGCGCTCTCCTGGAGACTGTGCACTCATGCACACTCGCAGCACACACACATGCCAGGTTCACATTACTCCGTTTGCAGTGCGTATGCGGTGCGTATTTTTTCCGCGCTCATGTTAACGGATTAAAGTGTTCACACTGCACCCGAGAGTGCAGAGATCCGCGCTCAAACGGATTAATAAAGCGTGCACACTGCACACCGTTGCTGTCCAGCAGTGCGTTCCACGAGCGGTGTGTCTGCAGCAGAGCAGAGATCGTTTCCAGACCGAGTCTATTTTTGCTGCGCTGCAAG
>NW_015639278.1:0-155 GCF_001515625.1 Sinocyclocheilus rhinocerous
CAGCGTCACACACGGCGGCCTAGAGTGAGCAGAGGCTGGGGGCTACAGTGAGGAACGGCCGGAGGTCTAGAGTGAGCAGAGGCGGTGGATTCGACGAAGGAGCGTCCGGCGGGCTTGCGGCAACCACATGTGACGACCCCGGGCTGGACTCCGCT
>NW_015639278.1:375-796 GCF_001515625.1 Sinocyclocheilus rhinocerous
TTTCATCAGCGACCAACACGACCAGCGACCAGAATAAAAGTTACGCCTTCTTTCTTTGCGTGAACATTTGGGCGGTGTTATGCAAATCTTCCCACATAGTGACGTAGGTATGTGGGGGTGTGTTAGAACGAGCCGTTTTAGGTAGGCGTGGCTGACTCTTAACTTTTATAAAGAGTATCTCTTTGGATTTGAGACTTTAGTCTTTGCAACTTTACAGATCTTCTTTATGCACCAAGAGCTTGTAACACTCCAAAGAGAAAGGAAAAATTGAAATCGCATCATATGACCCCTTTAAAAGCACGAGTGTTTTATAATGGACGCTGCTGAAGCCTGAAGGTGTTTTTTTAGATTCTGAATGGATCCGTATAGTAGCTTTTACAGTCAGGTCAAGGCAGTAGGTTTAGTGATCTTTTGGCATCTC
>NW_015639279.1:0-604 GCF_001515625.1 Sinocyclocheilus rhinocerous
TTACTAAGCGTGAAAGTTCCGAAACTGAAGCTGTAGAACTAAAAGGAACGTGATGACACAGAAGAACTCATCCACACTATCCACATTGACCGCCACAAATATCCACCGCCCCCTGCCATCAGCTCCCGCGTCTCACACACACGAGCGCGACTTTAGCACTAGATTTAGCAACTTTCAGACCCTTTTAGCGGCTTTTTTCCATTGAATATTCATACTGACAAACCTAGCAACTTTTTTGGATAAACCTTAGCTATGGTTCAGTTGCAAGATTTCTCCAGTGCTGTCCCGCGAACGCGAGGTCTGACTTCCCCGGAGAAGTGTCACCTCTCTTCCCGGAGAAGTGTCACCTTTCTCGGCGTCTGTTCTGTGCAGTGAGCGGCAGAGAAGCAGCGCAGCCGACTCGTCAATAAATGAGTACAAAACAGCGTTTGCTAGCACCTGTCGCTTACTGATTGTTTGGAATTATAAATATGAGCGTAGTTCGTCTGTTAATATCACATGCACTTTTTTATTTGGTGTTTTTTTAACCGTTTTTTTTAGTCACTCAGACGCAGGCGTTAGACAAAAAAGTAATATAGCCAAAACAACCACATAGCCGCTCTTT
>NW_015639280.1:0-214 GCF_001515625.1 Sinocyclocheilus rhinocerous
ACTTCCAATAAGCCTATTTTCAGGCGCTGCGTAATATCATTGCGTATGCTGTGCAATGACTAGTACGGCAGCAAAGCTCCTTGATTATTACGCTGGAATGAGAGTATAGTTCCTAGCCATATCGGCCTAGAAAATCGCTACTTTTCATTTTCCGTCGGCCTTAGTACACGATGTAACTACAGAAGAGTCAAGTTTTAAATGGGGAAACATATCG
>NW_015639280.1:239-1789 GCF_001515625.1 Sinocyclocheilus rhinocerous
GGAAAAATATCGAAACTCTTTGGTCATTTGAGCGAGATGCTAACGGTCTAATCAGATTCAATGATCTATGCTAAGCTACAGCTAAAAGTGCTACCGCCAGACACGGAGATCGGCTGAATGGATTCGAAAACGGTAAAACTCAACTGTTTAACTCTAGGGTAGATGGAAAATGAGCCTATTTTCAAAAATAGTGGAATGTTCCTTTAAAGGGATAGTTCACCCAAAAATGATTTACTTTTACCATGATTTACTCACCCTCAAGGCATCCTAGGTGCATGTGGGTGTATGTGACTTTCTTCTTTCAGACGAATACAATCGGAGTTATATTTCCAGGCTTTATAATGGCAGTGGGTGGGTGTTTTTTTTCAAATGTCCAAAAGAAGCCCAATAAAAGCGCATCCATCCATAATAAACAGTGCCTCACACAGCTCCGGGGGGAGAATAAAGGCCTCCTGAAGTGAATCGATGCGTTTTTGTAAGAAAGAAAAATATGGAAGAGCCAGGACATTTCTTAATGTAACTTCAATTGGATTCGTCTGAACGAAGAAAGTCATATATGCCTTGACGCCTTGAGGATGATTTTTGGGTGAACTATCCCTTTAATGCACTGGTCAAAACACTCACAAGTTACATAGTGATTCACATAGTGATTTGAATTGGTTGGTTAATTCACTCTGTGATTCACTGGTACTTTATCATGTAAAGAACATAACATTTTTTTTTTTTTATATTTGACAAAAGTCATTGTTGTTTAGGGTGACTAACCCTAACCCTAACCAACAATTTTTGCTTTCTCAAAAGTATTAAAGAATTGTTCATGTAATAATTTTAATTGAAATTCAGAAATAGAACAGTTAATTTTTTGGTTTATGAGAGGTAATTTATTTTGTTTTTAAGACTGTGCAGTCCGATTCACAAACAGATGACTCATATGAGCCGATTCTTTTTAATGCATTAGCACTCACAAATTCAAAGCACTCACAAATGAATCTCAAACTCCTGAGATATTGATTTGAATAGGTTGGTCAATTCACTCTCTGATCCGCTGCAACTGTTGTTTATAATAAATGAGTACTTTAAATGTAATATTACCAAAACAAATTGTTGTGTAGTCTGATTCATGAGCAAATGACTCATATTCATATCATATCAATTCTTTTGAATGCATTGGTCAAAACAAATTAGTCTGAAACTCATGAGTTATTGTTTTGAATCGGTTGGTTAATTCACTCTGATTGGCTTCTACTTTTGTCATGTCAAATTACAGACAATATATAAGTATAAAAAGAATTGTTAATAGAAACCAGAATCGTTTTTATTTAATTTCTGTGAAGTGGATCTAAAATTCAGAATTAGAATCATTGAATTCTTTTGATAACAATCCCCGATTATAGTGCATCTGATAGAAAAATGCACTCAAATTTGAATTTAACAATTGGTTGACATAATATATATCATATTGATATAATGCCATCTGACTTGCTTTTCCACTGTTAAATTTAAATGTCTGGATTTAACATCAGGACCAATTAGATATATGACCCTAAATC
>NW_015639281.1:0-737 GCF_001515625.1 Sinocyclocheilus rhinocerous
ATTGCAAGAGGAAAATTCGCAGTTACCTTTTATTATTACTTTTTTAAAACTTTTTGACAGTATTTACCTACAATCCATGCGCAAATGTGCTCTATATGGTTCTTGTGTCAGCGATCAAGACTCTGTTTATTGCGTGATGCGTTTGCGAGTTTATCTCGAAATTTTGACATTTTTCCTAGGAATTCTTTACATCTCGAAATTCTGTTTTTTGTTTTTTTTGCCATGGAATGAAATATATAAAAGGTAATTACGCTTTATTATACGGATTTTTTTAAAAGGGCACCTATTATGGCCCTTTTTACAAGATGTAATATAAGTCTCAGGTGTCCCCATACATGTGTCTGTGAAGCTTCAGCTCAAAACACCCCACAGATAATTTATTATATCATTTTGAAAATGCCTATTTTGAGTGGAAGTTGAAACACGCTGTTTTCGTGCATGTATCTTTAAATGCAAATGAGCTTCTGCTCCCTGCCCCCTTTTCCACAATAGGGCTGTGCATGTGCCTTTACAGCTGGTACCTCAGCACTCTGCGAGAAATCTGGTTGGCTTTGATTATCATGTATATCGCGCTGAAATCATGCGTTTTAAAGCCATATCAGTTTGAACTTATGATATAGGGTTTTCTGAGTGCACACATCTGAAGCACACGCACAGGAAGCGGCTGTCACACGGCATGTGAGTAATAAACTTAGTTCTCTTTCATGTCTTATTGCGCTTAAACTGTCAAATACACA
>NW_015639282.1:0-474 GCF_001515625.1 Sinocyclocheilus rhinocerous
AATATAATTTATCCTTATTTAGGGTATATGCCTATTCTATTTTGATCTGCATTTTAATAAAAGTTAAACCGAAAAAAGACAAATAGTAGCACTGCATGCGTTTCTGAATATTTAAACAGACTGTATAATGATGAAAAACCACAAACATGAGTTATAATTAAAAAACGCATTCTTCCTCAGCGCACATTTCAGTGCACATATAGTGCCCTGTTTTTACAGATTTTTTAAACAGTGTATACAGTATAATTATTTTTAATTAAGCTGAGATATAGCACTATAAATTCTTAATTCATTTGCAACAAAACTAAGTTTTGTTAGTTTATTAAATAGTTTATTTTTATTTAGTTAAAAACGGGCCAAAAGAGACAGACCTCCGAGGCTCCCAGAAAGAAAAAAAACAAAAAAAACAAATGTTTTTGCTAAGAATTCGTTTTTAATCCCTGCATGATTTTAGTCATGCATGATAAATATCAA
>NW_015639283.1:0-590 GCF_001515625.1 Sinocyclocheilus rhinocerous
TTTTGGCATAAAAGAAAAATCGATCATTTTGACCCATACAATGTTGTTTTGGCTATTGCTAAAAATATACCTGTGAGGAGAGGGGCGGGGCCGAGAGCCGTGGGAGCGGAGCGAGGCCGGTGGAGTAAATGCTAATACGCGACACCTGCGCCACTCACCGGTCTCGAGTCCCACGGAGGATCTCCGGAAGGATAAAAGGAGGATTGCAAGCATTTTAATGCATGTACACACAAAATAAAATAAATAAATAAATATAATACTGACTCATCTAATGAGTTAATTGATACTTATTTTTTTTATAAAAAACATTTACAGAAATAATTACACTAATTACTTTCAAATGCATTAATGTTTCTCTCTATCTCTAATATGTTTGTCTCTCTCTCTTGTGCTTTATATCATGTACCTTCACCTGGAGATATAGGCAATTTTAAATATATGGGCACATTTATATAGGCCCATTTTAAAATAAAGTCAGAGTGTCCTTGTATCTTACACTTTTAAGCCTAGATTAATCAGGTAGGGTAAGGATAGTCAATCTATAGCCTAAATCAGGGCTGTCCAAACTCGGTCCTGGAGGGCCGGTGTCC
>NW_015639284.1:0-288 GCF_001515625.1 Sinocyclocheilus rhinocerous
TATTCGTTTTTGTTAATAAACGTTTTGTAAGCTAGTTTGTCATTTATCTTAGTGTTTTATTGTTGTTGTGCTTTTTAGTTAAGAATAACAAAGAATCCATCTTTTGTTTTAGTCTTAAAAAGTGAAATATGTATAGATGTAAGCAAATCAGACAATTATTATCTTTTCTTGTAAAACGTGACGACAAGATCGCAAATTCGAAAGTGAAAGCACCCGAAGACCGGCTTATAACACAGCAAAAGAGGAACTCCCGTTCACAAAATTCAAATCACAAATACTGAAGAAAAA
>NW_015639284.1:380-551 GCF_001515625.1 Sinocyclocheilus rhinocerous
TCAGCATGCATTGATTAATCCCATGTTGTAGCAAAAAAAAAAAATAAATAAAAATATTGCGACCAAATAATGTGCTCCTGCTAGTCGCAAAAAAGCGACAAGTGGGAAGAATGAGTCTGGAGCCCTGATGTTACAGTTATGAAAACGTTTTTATAAATGCTGACAGTTAGG
>NW_015639285.1:0-205 GCF_001515625.1 Sinocyclocheilus rhinocerous
TATCACTTCTTATCAATTTAACACATCCTTGCTGAATAAAAGTTTCCATTTCTTTCAAAAAAAGAAAGAATACAAATTTACTGACCACAAACTTTTGAACGGTAGTGTATATTGTTAGAAAAGATTTCTATTTTAAATAAATGCTCTTCTTTTTAACTTTTTATTCATCAAAGAATCCTGAAAAAAAGTATCACAGCTTCCAAAA
>NW_015639285.1:336-549 GCF_001515625.1 Sinocyclocheilus rhinocerous
ACTGGAGTAATGATGCTGAAAATTCAGCGCTGCATCACAGGAATAAATTACATTTTAATGTATATTAAAATAGAAAAACATTATTTTACATCATAATAATATTTCACAATATGAAATTTTTTCCAGTATTTTTTATCAAATAAATGTAGCCTTGATGAGCAGAAGAATCTCCTGTAAAAAAACATAAAAAATCGTTCTGATCCCAAACTTTTG
>NW_015639286.1:0-295 GCF_001515625.1 Sinocyclocheilus rhinocerous
TAGATTTTTTGGCTAAACTACATGCTGCCTGTGCAGTTTTATGTGCGTTATAAATTCATGAGGAAAATATTTAGATAAAAATGACAGATTATAGTGGTTTTGGGCTCTTTTTAATCAGAGAATCTGCTCTAAATAATGGTGCATAATTTTCCACGATCTGATCATGTTTTATGAAGTTACAAGTAAAATGGTGACATCAATATATTATTTTCATATGGGTCTGGGGGTGACTTGTACAAAAACTCGCTCCAGTTTATTCAAAGCCCCAAACAATTATGCTTGTTTTAGTCTACTC
>NW_015639286.1:433-1113 GCF_001515625.1 Sinocyclocheilus rhinocerous
TTGTAAATTATGATTTTTTTTTGTCATTTATCAGCAAATAACTCGGCACTACTTTGGAGTTACTTAGGAGCTTTCAAATGATATCCATTTTTTGTTGATCAAGACAGTTGTTTGAAAAATATGATTAGTAATATTGTTGCGGAGGGGGGGGCGTCCCGCCCGCGGTACACTTCAGTTTAGAGGGACTGCTTAGCGCTCGTTAAGAGTTGATCGAAATAATTACATTCATTAAAAAGTTGAGATTCTAAGCTTTAAAACTTTGCTTTAAGCTTTACCTATTTTGTGTTATTCCTTTCAGGGGATGCTTAGTAATGTGATTTTGAATTTTTTCGTGAGGGTGGGACACCTCGGGTTTAAAGGGTTAATGTAATCCAGAACAAGGGGTAATCCACACTAGGAATGGCTGAAGACACACATACATAACATTAAGACCCGACAAAGACAGACTGCACAGACTGAGGTTTAAATACATGGGGTAACGAGGGTAATTGCAAAGACACACCTGAACCAAATCATACAATCAACGAGAAACAGAAACTGGGTCACGGAGAGCACATGGGGACGAAAACATACAGGCAGACAGTCCAGGGGCTTGACAGTTACTTACCTCAGATTTGTCAGCAGCTTAATGTCCGTATATCTTATATACAGTTTCATATCCTTTATATCTTTAAGCATAC
>NW_015639287.1:0-829 GCF_001515625.1 Sinocyclocheilus rhinocerous
AAAGAGAAAGGAAAAATTGAAATCGCATCATACACTGTAAAAAATGATCTCGCATTTTAGTTGTTTCCATGATTTCCATGACAACTTGCAACTTCTGAATTTGTTCATTCAACTTAACATTTTAAGTTTTCACTGTCTCAACTAGTTTGTAAGTTGACTGAACTAGAGTATTTGTCCTCTCAACTTAAAAAAATGTGTTGAATCAATTAAATACCGATGTCACGTGCTCAACATCACTTATCGCGAGAACTCGTGAAGACCGTTGCAGACAGAAGACGCTGGTCAGCCATCTTCGCGAGCTTCTCCACAAAGTTGGGAAACTTTCTCAGTCAACAAATTTAGTAAGTAAATTTTTGTATTTATTGGTTTAATATGTGTAAAAAATATGTATGTTGTCTAAGAAGAGTACAAGTATGGTTTACAGAGACGTATTTTCTAGTTAATTGTATGCCAGTGTTAGTTTCGCGGCACTATGAAACCTCAAAAATACACGCGGTTCCACAGTATTTTCCACATAAATATTATAATAAATATTCTCTAATGTGGTACTGAGCTGAATTTATCTGGAGAACGATAAAAATACAGTTTGATATATATTTGAGCCCAGTGCTGCGTTAGAGACTGTTCAAACAGCGTGACACGGAGCACAACAACAGACAACTGTAACTTATGGATTTAGAACGGTGGGAATTTTAAAAAAATTAGCTTCTAAAAACTTGACAACGTTTTATAATCCCTAAAAGACGTCCGTCATATGCATTATACATAGATGAAAACGAGGGGTAAAAAACAAGATAATTGCTCGAACTGTCCGTTTTCTTCAAGTTAA
>NW_015639288.1:0-378 GCF_001515625.1 Sinocyclocheilus rhinocerous
CGATTGGCCCAACCTCCTTCTCTATGCTTTTCCCCCGATCGCTCTAATCCCACAGGTAATCAGGCGAGTTAGGGGACCAGAACACAGGGTTCTCCTGGTGGCCCCCCTTTGGATGAACCAGCTGTGGCTATCGGAGCTAACTCAGCTACTGATAGCGGCCCCTTGGCCTGTTCCTCTGAGACAGGATCTCCTCACTCAAGCGAACGGGACATTATGGCATCCTCGGCCTGACCTATGGGCACTGCACCTCTGGCCGCTCGACGGGAGCCTTCGTGCCTCCCAGAGCGAGTCTTAAACACAATTTCGGAGGCTAGAGCTCCATCTACAAGATGCCTCTACGCCTTAAAGTGGTCTTTTTTCTCCGCTTGGTGTCTAAAC
>NW_015639288.1:418-586 GCF_001515625.1 Sinocyclocheilus rhinocerous
TAAACCGCGGCAAAGACCCCCTCACTTCCGAATTGGCAGAGGTGTTGTCATTTCTAATGTTGTCATTTATAGTCTGTTGGACGTTCCCTATCCATGCTCAAAGTCTATGTGGCGGCTATAGCAGCCTCTCATGCCCCTATTGAGGGTCAATCGGTGGGCAGAAATAGC
>NW_015639289.1:0-520 GCF_001515625.1 Sinocyclocheilus rhinocerous
TTACTGTTCAAAAACTTTTGACTGGTATGTTAGCCTATAGTTTGATATAAGGTGAACTAATTTATTTGTGCTGTTTTGTTTTTCTTAAATATTATATAGTTTTATAGGAGGTTTCATAGACTTGGACAATTCATTTTTCAGAAGTTTGTAGGTACAGACATCTGTTGTGGGTGTTCTTGGTAGTTTTTATGAGGCTTTTTTAATCTTGTTCATATCGATATCGGAATTATATCGTATCGACCAAAATTAAGAAATATATCGTGTTTTTTAAATAGTGTTCATATCGATATCGGAATTATATCGTATCGACCGAAATTAAGAAATATATCGTGATACAAGTTTTGGCCATATCGTCCAGCCCTAATAAAACGGGGTAAAAAAGATCGACTGAATTGAAACTTTTTCAATATAACTAAATATAAAAATGTCTGGAGGGTTAAGCTATGCTGTTGTTGGCTGTCACAGCAACGGCAAAAAGCTAAGGAATTCCTTTAAAGTACTTGTTTTGCGTACCAGAAAA
>NW_015639290.1:0-256 GCF_001515625.1 Sinocyclocheilus rhinocerous
CAACAACATCTTCACTTTAAAATAAAGGTTTTGGTTAACCTAAAGTTGCCAGTCCCAAAGGGATTTGAACTGGGGAATTCTTGATCTGCAGTCAAATGCTCTACCACTGAGCTATACCCCCACAGTATCAACAGCACAAAACCACACACAGGAAATTAGATCCTTCATTTTGACAATATCGAACAACAACAACAACAACTTCACTTTAAAATAAAGGCTTTAGTTAACCTAAAGCTGCAAAGTCCAAAGGGGGCAC
>NW_015639290.1:320-580 GCF_001515625.1 Sinocyclocheilus rhinocerous
CAGTCAAATGCTCTACCATTAAGCTATACCCCCACAAAATTTCCAGCTCAAAAACGAACACAGGAAATTAGATTCTTCATTTTGACCATATCAAACAGCAACATCTTCACGTCAAAAGAAAGGCTTCGGTTAACCTAAAGCTGACAAGTACAAAGGCGGCACCCAGATTTAAACTGGGGATCTCTTGATCTGCAGTCAAGTGCTCTACCACTGATCTATACCCCCGCAGAAACAGAAGCCCAAAACTGCATACAGGAAAT
>NW_015639291.1:0-788 GCF_001515625.1 Sinocyclocheilus rhinocerous
CATTTAAAATAAATGATTTATAATAACTGTTAAACTAAAATTGCTCGTGTGTAATGGATTAATAATAATATAAATCATTAAAATCATATAAAATAAATCTAAGTAATTATCATTAAAGCCAAACAATTTTTTTTAGTACTAGTGACCTTTAATTTGGAGCAAGAGAAACTGAGGGAGTGACTTTTTTGTGTCAGACATCTGATTGGTCCGATTTCAGTTTGAGATCTCTAACTCAGAACATAACCTGCCTACCGGAGCAGGTTAGCCGTGGAGTGTAAGTTACTATGGCAATGAACACCACTAAAAGCCAAGCCACTTTCATGGTACCTAAAACCCAGGATTGGTGCAAACTAAACTGAAACTTACCTGGCTAGCCAGCTAATCCGGCTTCATGGTACAGGCCCCTGGAAACACATAAATAATCATAATAACGACAGGAACGGGAAGGACCAAATAAGGGCATAAACATAACACATGGGGAAACCAGGACATGGAACACGTGGGGAGCAAAACACGGAACAGAGTCTGACACCAATAAAGAGTAGCAGAGTTAGTAATCTTCACAATCTTTTTCATGCATACATCAGTAGGCAACAATTATTTCTAAATATAATGACAACTTTACATGTGTTATTGTTTTCAATTAGTAAAGCAAATCAGGCAACATAACATTAACTAAATTGTCTCTTGCTGTGTATATGGTAGTTTGAACTTTTTCTTTTTTTTGTGTGTGAAGATTATGCTGTTTTGTGTGTGTATCTCTCTCTTTGGTGAAATATGACTCTTTC
>NW_015639292.1:0-253 GCF_001515625.1 Sinocyclocheilus rhinocerous
GGAAAGTGTTTAAAAGAACAATACTTCATAACTGCTCCACCACAGTGACTGGGAGCAGAAAGAAAAGCAAAGCACGTGAACATTAGAAATGGGTCTTTATTATGGCAGCAGCAGGTATGCAATACAATTTTAAAATGTGTATTATAAACAGATATATATCACGTATAATTATATACAACTATTGCGGTCTATTTTTCTATTTTTAAACAGGAGATTTAAATAATCAAATAATAAATAGGATTATATATTATAA
>NW_015639292.1:275-912 GCF_001515625.1 Sinocyclocheilus rhinocerous
ATAATAAATAGGATTATATAATTTAAAGTTTTCTTGGTAAAGTATGATTACATTTTACATAATAAGAAGTATTTGTAAATACATTTTACACAATAATAAGAATAAATTTGTAAATAAAATTAATTTTATTTCCAGCAGACAATCATGTGACTGGCCACATGACCAGCACATTGCCGGGTTCGTAGGATCACAGAACTTGCTACTCCACTGTGAATAAATCGCCATCCGAATCCATGAGTTTTATCACTGAGGTGATATGTAAATTTATTTTTACAGACGTCCATATGAGAAACAATTTAGACTTTAGATTAATTCAATTTAGACTAATTCGGGCTTTAGACTAGAACTAGAAACTCAAACTAAGACCGGGAACAGGCTCCGTAAAGTAGCTACGCTACTCGGCGTTGAACAGAATCTGAATGGGTGTTAAATAGTGTGTGTGATTAGTGAAATGGCAGATGGCAAATGTAGTCCAAGATAACGTGAAACAGTCTGTGTAGTGTGAGAGTCAATATAATGGAGGGGCAACCTCTGGTGTCAATCGTACGGAAGTCCACAGACCGGATTCGTGACAGAAAAATTCTACTTAGCTGTTTTCAACATAATAAAAATAATAAAAAATTTTTTTTTTTTTTTT
>NW_015639293.1:0-2033 GCF_001515625.1 Sinocyclocheilus rhinocerous
GATGTCGGAGGTGCGGGTTAACTGCGACCTCCACACTATGATTTTATCCCCGAAATTGAATAACAGCGGACATTAAAGGATATTCCACCACGTCCCCGTGCACACACCGTACCTGAACCAAGCGGCCTGTATCCAATGCCTCGGATTGAATCAGGCTTTGATGGATAGAGGTTTGGTTACATCCCGAATCCACCAGAGCCTGATAGGTACCCCCCTTAATACTCACAGGTATTTGGTACCAGCCAGCCTGACCGGGGGCAGCCTGCGGGGCATCCGGGACCCGGATCATTGTCCCCACCTCCATCATTGGACACCTGTCAATAAAATGGTCCGGGTCCCCGCAACGCCAACAGGCCGGCCCAGACCTTCCCGCCGCCCTAGTGGCAGGTAGTGGGTCAAATGATTGCCGTGGAGAGAGCGGGGAACCTGACGCGGCATCGCCCAGCCCAGCAGCTCTCGGGCCAATAGCATACTCCAGTCCGGCCCCACCCTGCCCTCGGGGCGGGACTCGCGGAGGACCTGGAGGACGGGACCTGGGAAGAGGGACAGGTCGAGAGGCAGAGAGAGAGGGAGAAAATAAAGGGGGAGAGAGAGAGACAGCTGGAAGGGATTCGCCGACCCCAGGGCACGCCACCATCTGATCCTCCGCCAATTGGATGGCTGAGTCCAGCGACGTCGGTCGGTGGCACTGGACCCACTCTGCCGTCTTCTTTGGCAGCCGAGTGATGAACTGCTCCAGTACCACCCGGTCGATGATGTGCTTGACGTCGCTTCCCTCAGCCAGTAGCCACTTGCGACATGAGCCATTGGGCCAGCACGAAGGGTCGGCCGCTCTCGCCCAGGTCCAGCGAACGGAATCGCTGGCGATGTTGCTCCGGGCTTCGGCTGACCCGCTGGATGATGGCCCTTTTGAGATCGTCAAAGATCAGGAGGTTCCGCACGGGCAGTTGCTGAGCAGCCACCTGCGCTTCCCCCGATAATAGGGGTATCAGGCGCACCGGCCATTGCTCTCGTGGCCACCCACCGGCTTCCGCTGTTTTCTCGAACAGATCCGGGAAGGCTTCGGGGTCATCCTGAGCCCTCATCTTGTTCAGCGGCAGGTGGGAGCCGGGGTCTGCTGAATGGCTGCTTCTGCCCGAACCTCCCGGTCCATCCAGCTCCGGAACCTCTCGCGGTCCTCCTGTTGCGCCTGGATGATGGCCTGGAAGTATCGCTCCTGATCAGTCCACATGTCCAGTAACGCTTGATGTTGCTCTTGATGGAGGACCGCGAGGGCGTACTGGTCGGAGAGTGTGTACATAGAGAGAGTGTGTCTTATACACTGCAAAAAATGCTTTTCTTACTTAGATTTTTTTGTCTTGTTTCCAGCCAAAATATCTAAAAATTCTTAAATCAAGAAGAATTTTCTAGACAAGTAAAAATTATTGTCTTGTTTTCAGAAAAAACAAGTCAAAATTAAGGGACTTTTTGCTTGAAACAAGCAAAATAATCTGCCAATGGGGTAAGCCAAATAATCTTGTTTTCTGTTTGAAATAATAATATAGGTCTGGGGCGGGGCAAGTGCGTTAAACGCGTTAATAATTTTAATACGTTATTTTTTGCTGTAATTAATTAATCTAATTAACATGTTAAATGGACAGCCCTAGTATCAAACGCTAGGAATAAACAAGTATCGGATCGAGACTCAGTATCGGCAGATGCTCGATATTCAAAGACTTGGATCGGATCAGTGGCACAAAAAACCTGATTTCGGCATCCCTACTATTAAACAATCTCTACAAAAATTTCTGTCAACGTTTTGACTGAATGCAGTATTGCAGGTGATATTTGTATGTCTCCATTTTTTATTTTATCTCTATAAATAAAGTTAACAAAAACAAGGAACTCTGACTAGCATGTGATGGTGTGCAAGTTTAGCCTTTAACCATGCCTGACACATTCACTATAGCGCAAACAGCTGTAGGCAAAAACATTGGGCTTGTTTGAAATTAGCAAAATCTCTATGGGCTTACATTTCTGCCACAATTCTGCGC
>NW_015639294.1:0-512 GCF_001515625.1 Sinocyclocheilus rhinocerous
ATCCTGTTGTTAAAATTCTTCACACTACTTCAACAACTGCAGTAATACCAATTCTTGATGATGTTTTCTCTATGTTCGAAATTCCCAGTGTGCTTAAAACTGACAATGGCCCTCCCTTCAACAGCAGTGCGTTCACACAGTTTGCTGACTACCTTGGGTTCCGTCATAGAAAAATAACTCCCCTCTGGCCACAAGCAAATGCTACAGCAGAGCGGTTTATGCGCACATTGGGGAAAGCCATCCGAACTGCACACACTCAAGGTATCCCATGGAAACAACAGTTAAATGTCTTCCTTCGTGAGTACAGATCCTCACCTCACTGCACAACGGGAACTTCACCTGCTGAGTTGATCTCCTCACCTCAACAACAGGAACTTCACCTGATGAGTTGATCTTTGAAAGGAAGATGCGTACAAAAATTTCCATAGCTACTCCGAGTACCACCGATGCTGATGATGACATCCGCAAAAAAGACAAAAAGGCAAAAGATAAAATGAAAGCCTTTTCTGACA
>NW_015639295.1:0-171 GCF_001515625.1 Sinocyclocheilus rhinocerous
TATAAAATATTTGCCAAAAGATGCTTTTATTTCTGTTAACAGTATTATTATGTTAATTGAGTAAATTAATTGAGAAAATGTCCAGCAACACTATATAACAATTTGTTTCAATTTCAGGTTCCACCTGAGAGCCGGGACTGTCAAATAGTAAGGTGAGTCCATTTTTTATTT
>NW_015639295.1:330-490 GCF_001515625.1 Sinocyclocheilus rhinocerous
TTAGGACCGATTGTGGCTTGCAGCTTTCTGGAGAAATGCTCCTTCAAATAACTTCACACTCAGCATCCTGAACAATATACCTGTTATGACAGTCATAATGCTATAGTCTGTGGCGCATTTGGGCACAAACTATTTTTTCATCTCAAGTCGGTGATTAAAG
>NW_015639296.1:0-920 GCF_001515625.1 Sinocyclocheilus rhinocerous
AGTCAATGAGAACACCTCTCTTGTCAGCAATGCCAATGAGGTCCTATACTTAGACAGACCCTTAGGCTGCAGTCAAGTTCTGTTAAAGATCACAAAGGTAATTCTTCGGAATGGGGAACATGCCCTTGAGACATTTGCCATTTTGGACGATGGCTCAGAACGCACCATTCTTTTGCAAGCAGCTGCCCAGGAACTGAAGCTACATGGTAAAACAGAAAACCTTGCTCTGAGAACTGTTAGGCAGGATGTGAAAATCATAAATGGTACTTCAGTCTCCTTCACCATCTCTCCAGCCTGTCAGCCTCATAAAGTGTTTAAGATACACAGGGCATTTACTGCAGACCATTTGGGGCTCGCCGAACACACATGCCCAGCTGCCACCTTACAGCGTAAATACAGTCACCTCAGAGGACTGCCAATCCCTTCCTTTGACCGTGCTCAGCCCCTCCTTCTAATCGGCTCTGACTATCCCCACTTAGTTACCTCGATTGAGCCTGTATGCCTGGGACCTCCTGGTGGACCAGCAGCGGTGAAGACACGACTAGGATGTACAGTCCAAGGGCCTGCTAAGCTTGTGAAACATCAACTTTTGACCCAGCAGTGTCTCAACATATCTATCCTTTCCCCTTCCAATGAGCTGTTCAGACACATCGAGAAACTCTGGCAACTTGATGTACTGCCCTACAGGAGTGAGAAATTTGCCACCAGATCCAAACAAGATCAAGAGGCTATCGACCTGTTAGAGGCAAAGACAACTTGAATCGACGTCAATGGGAAACAACGCTATGCCACGCCTCTCTTAAGAGTTAAGGACATGCCTAAATTGCACACTACAAAGCAAGCAGTGATGCCGAATCTGCGCAGCACTGAGACTCGTCTGGCTAAAGATCCTATAAAGTCAGAGGCCTACCGAGCTGAAA
>NW_015639297.1:0-1807 GCF_001515625.1 Sinocyclocheilus rhinocerous
GGAGCCGATACCCGATATGAATATCGGATCGGCGCATCCCTAGTGCTGACGCGGCGAGTATACTCTCCAAGCGCTGTTTCGTTATGCTTTCAGTTTCGTTTGCCGTTTGATGTTTCTCATATGCAACAGAAATTGCAGCGCTTATGAGTTGACCAACACGGTGGTCGCGCCAGTGTGACCGCACACAAACGGGCAGAAAAAATGGTCGCAGTCTGGAGCCCTGCTATATCATCTGAAGCCATTCCATATCTTAATGTGAGGGACAGAATTTAGGTTTACAGAAACTCATCTTCCTTCTGCTGCAGCTGTCAGTCATTCTCAGCTCAGCATTCAAACAGCACGTCACGTTCAGTTATGACAGTCAGCACGGTAAAACTCTCTCTCCAAGATGATATATTCCCATTATATTACTTTAAGTTTAAGGAAGGAAGGAATTATCACAAACAAAGATTATTAGAAGCCTTTCTTTTTCTCATGATTTCTATCTTATATTCATGAATGTATTTTGTAAGAATACAAAAATAGTTAACAGAATAAACATGTTTAAATTGTATAATGTGCACCAAAGATTTTTTTTTTCAAGATACTGTTTTTGCTGCTAAATTATACAGTCAGCTAGTTTAATTTCATAGCTTATATATTTTTATTCAAATGTAGTTTTTCTCTGTAATGAGGAAGTGAGTATTTAGTGGATTGCGTTTAACAAAGGGTTTAAAAGAGTGACCATTAATTCCACAAACACAGTATTGATATTCTGTAGTTTAGAAAAAAAATAGCGCTGGTGTTGGATCGGTACTGGCCGATTCTTAGAATTTGTAATACTGTATGTAATCTTACACTGCAAAATAATAACTCAAAAAGATTAAAAGATAACATCATAATTATTTACTGAACCCTTAAATCACAATTATATAATGAAAGCCATAAAAACAGACAATTAATCGTGATAATCGCCATAACCGTCAAAGCCCTAAAACAGACAATTAATCGCAATAACCGTGACTATTTTTACCGTCAAAGCCCTAAAACAGACAATTAATCTCAATAACCGTGACTATTTTTAGACAATTAATCGTCAGCCAAATTTCATAATCGTGACAGCCCTAGCTGAAAATTAAACTCTTACAAAGCAATAAATTACATTTTAAAATATATTAAAATGGAAAACAGTAATTTTAAATTTAGCTAAATTACTATTTTATTGCATTTTTGATCAAATACATGCAGCCTTGCTGAGCATTTTCTTTCAAAAACATCAATGTGGAAAAAAATTTTTATTAGATCAGAGGTTTTCAAGTGGTTTCACTTTGAACAAGTGGTGACCAAACCTCTAACCTATCAGAGACCACAAAGAGTAAAGCATGTAGAAGGGCAATGAATGGTTAAGAAAGAGACCAAAGAGTGGAAGTTTATACAATGTAAACTGATTATTCGGTGTAGCCAATGCAACTCTTCTTCAATTTCTTATTTCTGTTATTTGCTGCTTCTTGTAATGAGTACAATCAAAGATTCTAAGATTCTCTTTGAAACACAGATAATCTATCCATCTTAGTCCTAATGATAAATAAAAAAACAAGATGTTTGGCAACCCTCTACATTGCGAGTAAATCACTCGCATATGCGACTAAATCTTCACTCTGGGCGACTAAATTATGTCTAATATTAGCCAATTGCTAATAAATTCTCAGATTTTACTCGCCAGTGTGAGTTGGAGGCCAAGTATAAGTTTAGCACAGATATATTTTCACTCACAGAACACTCTGACTGAGCGCTTCAGAGTTTCACTCTCCATCAAGCGATCTGTGCT
>NW_015639297.1:3237-5430 GCF_001515625.1 Sinocyclocheilus rhinocerous
TTTTCATACCACGGACGCTAAACATTCTTGCAAACTGTCTAAACTAAATTATACATGTCATGCAGACATTCATAACACGAAAACTTTACCGAGGTCCGGACCTCGATGATCTCATGATCAGTGGACCGAGAGCAGACATAAACAGTTCGTCATATCACTAACGTTACTCTTAATGAAGTAAGAAATGTTTTTAATGTTAAGAAAATGCTGAATTGTTTTGCTTACCTTCCATGTTGTAAATTCTCCAATAATCGTCAACACCTTAAAAAAGTAAAAGTAAATATAGCGATTATATAAATTATTTTTAGCTCCTTTCCATGCAGAACATGTAGCTTCATCCAAAAATACTGTGTACTTACGCAAAAAAAGATGTCCAGGTACGTTAATGATCCTTCAGGCCCATCGTCCTCAAATCCAGGTTCGCTAACAACCAATCGGATTGCTCAGTTGAACACAGTTTAACGTAGTTCAACCAATCAAAAACTGATATGTTGCATTTCTTACGTGTGAACGCTGGGGGTCGTTGGTGTTGTATTTGTTTGTGGATGAGGTGGCTGGTTTCAAAGCAATAAATGTCCCAGGTCGAGGACAGGCCCCCAAAACCCGATGCAACTTGACTAATTTTAAAAGTAGTTTTTTTTTGGGGCCTTTTTTTTTTTTTTAGAAATACAAGTCTGCACGTTACGTATGTCATTTTACAGCCTTACATAACCTTTACATCCATAACGGCGCGCGCAGGACCGAAGCGTCGCGCCTGCTACAGTTTACTCTCTGATTGATGCATACAAACAAACAAACAGTGCATTTCTACATTTATTTACCTATTTGCCAGCTTATTCCTCCCTTTAAATCCATGGAGCATGCAGCACCTAAGTGTCGCGCCACCTGTTTGC
Source organism: Sinocyclocheilus rhinocerous (assembly GCF_001515625.1). NCBI lineage: Eukaryota > Metazoa > Chordata > Actinopteri > Cypriniformes > Cyprinidae > Sinocyclocheilus > Sinocyclocheilus rhinocerous. The sequence continues at coordinate 4,131 of NW_015639297.1, forward strand.
TATAGTGGTGGCAGGTCCGGTGGCAGGCGCAGATAGCGGTGGCAGGTCCGGTGGCAGCTGCCACTGGCAGGCGCACATAGCGGTGGCAGGACGAGTGGCAGCTGCCCCTGCCACGCAAAGATTTTACTCCCTCTCCCAAAAATCCTCCCCGCCACGGCTGCAGCTTCTCACTGACAACATAACGCCGCTCGCATCATTCACAGTCGGGTTATTAGCAGAGAACACAGAGCAGGTCTTGAATTTCAGGCGCAGGATTGCGGCTATTAATAATAATTCTACTCATTCCCGCAGTTTCCGCGTTTATAACGCGATGACAGATGAAACTTATCATTTGCACATACTTTTGAGTCTTGAGAACTCTCATTTTCTGTGCGCCCACAGATCGCGATAAGGAGAGTGACAGATTTTAATAATTATTCAAGGAGTTTGCAAATGTGATATTGATTTAATACAACAGTTCAATAAACACGTACTGCCTGATTTTGCTCTATTTCATCAACGAAAATAGTTCCAAATAAAGTAACAGCTCAGCCGCTTCACACCTCTAAAAGCACAGCGGTGTTTCATTCATGAATGAAAGTCCGTTTTTAAACGAATCTAGTGAGTCAGTGATTCATGATTACCCATTCATAAAGACAGCCACTTGCTTCATTCCTGAATGAATTAGCCGTTCAAACGAATCAATTGAATGAATGATTCAGTGATTAAATCCGTGATTTGCCGCCACCTGCTGGCGGTTTCAGTTTCATTTTTAGGTATAATTGCAGTTATTTAAATCATTTAATATTTCTGTATTCAAAATTGTATTTAAAACATTAATCTCCACATGAATTTATGAATTTAATTGCACTCATGCCACCTCTGAGCCTCATTGAATGTCTGAAAATGTACCTACAAGCCACTTTTGTGTTCTTCTGTGCCACCTCTGTAGTACAAATTAATTTTTCATTAATACTAATTTCATGATTGGTAACTTATTTGTCTTATTCTACTTCTTATTATATTGTTTTAAATAGAAATTTTAAAAAGCTTATAAACATAAATCTTTGAATTTTACAGATGAAAATTATGCCATTGCAAAGGTAAAAAGAAAATGCCCCTGTAAATCACTTCACCTCATATTAGGAAGGCAAATTTTTGATCAGAATTTTTGATTATTAATCAGAAGGTGCTCCTTAATTTTTTTTAATTAGGAGGACAAGCGCTCTTGATTACAAGAAGAAAAACACTGCTCTTAAACTGGGTGTGTGACAGGTATGGCTGAGGAATGTGGTTTGGCCGAGGAAAAATTCAGTCAAAA
>NW_015639297.1:5573-9091 GCF_001515625.1 Sinocyclocheilus rhinocerous
AGAAGAATTGTTGAATAAAGTCGTTATTTTTGTTTTCTTTGCGTACAAAAAGTATTCTCGTAGCTTCGTAAAATTACAGTTGAACCCCTGATGTCACATGGATTATTTTACCAATCTCCTAGCTACGTTTCTGGACCTTGATCGTGGTAATTACATTGCTGTCTATGGGAGGGTCAGAGAGCTCTCAGAATTCATCAAAAATATCTTAATTTCTGTTCAGATTAGAACGACATGAGGGTGAGTAATTAATGACAGAATTTTCATTTTTGGTGAACTATCACTTTAATTGGGATTAATTTATTCATAGAGTAAGTGAATACATGCCCTGTGTGCGTTCTCATATGTTCTCATATCACAAAATAGAGAAACAGTGTGCGGGTATGTGACTAGAGAATCATTATAAAAGCGAAAAGCAATATATAGCTCTTGTGCAACCACTGTTTGACATGACTAATCCTATTCTTTACACATTAGTAATCATGCTCCCCTTGGAATGAATGCCATCATTTGCATGAGCGTCAAAGTTATTGAAAAGTCCTCTTGTTACAATTCTAAACAAGGCTAGAGCAACAACAGGCAGAGAAAGCAAGAGAGCCTTGAGAAGACTGGATTGTCATTCGAGGTAGCCTCCGAAATTACCTTCGGTACAGAAAAGTCCCATTCCTACAAATCAGGTTGCACAAAATAGAACCACCAAGCCTTCTGACTAGAAACAAGCTGGACACATAAACATCCTTATAGAAGACATAAATCATTAAAAAAAAAAAAATTGTGCTCCCTCGACTCAATTTTCTGGTATTTTTCAATCCCTTATTGCACCTGCCTAATTAAAAGGACTTACTGCCATAATTAACAACATTAGCCATTTCACCTGCTTATATTATAAATAACACCGATTATTAGGTCACTGCAATAGGCCATCCTTCATATCAGTCTTCAGTGAAAGGTCATTTCTGTCAATGTCTGTGATAGCCATTAGTGTTGTCATGGCACCAACATTTCAGTATTCGGTACCAATACCAGTGAAAATCCACGGTTCTCGGTACCAATTTCGGTACCAAAGCAAAACACAAAAACATGCTACTTGAACAACATTTTTATTAATAACGTTAAACAAAAATTAAATGTACAAAACCAATGCCATTCTTTATACTTATTTAAAATTGTTTCAAGTTTTTCCACAAGTAATAAAAGTAAGAAAAAAGTAAACAAGTTTCACCCAAAAGTTTAGTCATAGTTCTGCTGCCACTGAAAAACATCTGTAAACTGTTGTCTGTTTTAGGGTTTGCTGGTGTGTTTCAGGATCTTCCTCAGTCTGCAGCTGTAAAAGGAAAATATAATATACTTAAGTAAAGCAATGGGCTGAGTCTGACCAAATGCAACATAAGATCATTGACACCAGCTAAAATATAACTTTTCAGGAAATAACAAACCTCAGCTTTTATAATAAATTTAGATAAGATTACAAATATTAAGTGTATATCAAATAGATGGAAACTGTAGTATTAAAAACACTTTACAATAAGATTTTATTTGTTAGATAACATGACCTAACAATAAACAATAGTTATATGGCAATTATTCTTCTTAGGGTTAATTTCAAAGTTCAATCTGTTAAAATTATTAAATGCACAATGAACACAAACATGAATGATCAAGTGTTTGTATTAAATAACATTCACAAACATTAATGAATGTTTTAAAAATATATTGTTCACTCACTGTAAGATGTTACTAGATCTAACTCACGTTAGAAAACATTAAGTCATTGTACAGTAAAGTCTATACAGGAGATAAAATTTGACTGTACTTTTATTTAATCCAAACTGTGTTCATATTTAATTTTAAAGGGCTTTTAAAACCTGCTAGAGATATTCAGCCAAGAATTACAACTAACTAACTAAAAACTAACAAAAATAAAACAACTTTTTCTGACGGACTGATAAGACAAACTATATGACATAAACACTGTTAACCATACATTTGTCCATTCTCTAACACGCATATTTTGGTTACACAGTTCATTTAAAAGCCTCTGGTGTGTAAAAATAGTAAATACCATTATGTCCTCCTGTTTTTACAGTAATAAAAGTTATAGGAGCATTAAATAGTTAACAAAGAAATCATTTTGAACAAAAAGAACAAAATTCATTCTAATGCTCATTATATTAGCGTTAGCCGCGCTTATGCTAACGATTAACTACGTATACGCTAACGGTGATGTTTATTCAATCCGAAATTCAAATTAAAATATGGAATAATATTCATAACAGAAGCTCTAAATATTAAAAATGTAATTGAAACTTACCTGCTTGAACTTGATCGGGGTGTTTTGTTAGTTTGATGCGTTTCCTCCTCTTGAGCCACTGCTTTTAAGAAGAGGTTGCCAGGTTTTCACAACAAAACCCGCCCAATCGCGTTTCGAGGGGGTCCCCCGTTAAAAATCGCGTTCCGAGGATAAAATACGCATGTTTGGGCGGGGTTCCCCTGGTAAAATTTGCATTCCATGGGGCTAAATATCACGTTAATGGGGTCGTTTTTCAACCCGCGGACATGAAAAATAACCTGCGGCAACAGTGTTAAAGCAGCCCAATTCCGCGAGAAAACCGCGGACTTGGCAACACTGGAAGAGGATAGCTTTCGGATAGCGCATCAAGAACCGGGTTGACCGGGTACTCGGTACCTAAAAAAATCTGGTACCGTAACGTTTTCATTTTTTTAGTACCGACTTGGTACCGAAATACCGGGTCTTTTGACAACACTAATAGCCATGTTTTTATCCTGCAACATCTCCAAAACATCCACAGAAAGTTAAAATTGTACGTGTGTGCATTCACTAAACATTTATATAAAATGAGATGAAGAATCAGCTTGTTAAGTGGTGACGTAAGGAATGCTGTTTCCGGGTCCAAGCCTCAACTCGTTTCACTTGAGAATACTATCTCAACAGCCGTTTACGAGTACTGTTTATTCATATTAATCATTTAAGCTAAACGTTTCCAAACTTACGGTGTACAGTACAGTCTCCATGCTCACAGTAAGGTTGTGACGGTGAGGAAATTTTCCCACCGGTTAATCGACGTGTGACAACACCGATAATACCGGTATCACCGTGGGGGCAGGGGCGTTCCCTCTTTTCCTTGCTTTCCTTCGCTTTTAAATAGCTTGTAAAAGCGGCGTGCGCATTTTACTTTCACTTTTGAATAGCGGCAATTCGCCGTAAAGCAATTGTTCGTTTTTAGTTCGTTTGAATATTCCCTCTTTTCCTCGCTGTCCTTCGCTTTTAAATAGCTTAAAAGCGCATTTTACTTTCACTTTCGAATTAGCGGCAATTCGGCGTCAATTGCTTGAATGCAACAACAAAATACAATGTCAAACTCACTTTAGTGTATATATAAAACATATAACTTTTATTAAAGGGGTCATATGATGCTGCTAAAAAGAACATTATTTTGTGTATTTGGTGTAATAAAATGTGTTTATGCGGTTTAAAGTTAAAAAAACACATTATTTTCCAC
>NW_015639297.1:9749-12172 GCF_001515625.1 Sinocyclocheilus rhinocerous
GAAACTAAATCATCTGCGATCGTCTTGTCTGTCTCACCCCACTCTTCTTGTCAGTCAGCTCGACTCACTCTTCTCACTGGATAAATGAAATCTGATCTGTGATGCGACTGTCGTTCGGCACGCTGCATTGAGCATCCGCGTTCAGTTTTTAATTGTAGTGTCTGTTCTTTTACTGAACTAAATTATTTTAATTACTATAAAAAATCAAAACGACGGTGGGGGTCGGTGCCGCGGTGGGCAAGTGACGTAATCGGTGTTGCGGCTTAACAACGGTATCCCTGTCAGCACCATCTATCGCGGCAAGCCTAGCTCACAGCGTCCCAAACACAAATAATTTTTATATTTATTTATTTATTTATATTTATAATTTCTTTGTCTGCTATTGGACCCTTTTTCTATTGATTGGACCTGGAATAGGGATGGGCGATATCTTATCATTTGCAATATACCGGTAAAAATTCTCCCCACGATAAGAATTAGTCTTCCGATAAATAACGGAATGATAACAATAACGGAATAACGATAACGGAATAACGATAAAGTCTAGTTGCTGACATATTTCTGTGTGCGACCGTGCGAAGCGACATGGCGGAAGGCAGACATGAAACTGAGGAGTATATCGCTAAACGAGGAGCTCCTTCTACAGTCTGGAACTGGTTTGGTCAGGGCTGTACAGTGCAACAAAAAAAATCGGTCTGAGCCTTGAATAAATGTACTACAGTATAGGGGTGTGCCATATCATACCGCCCACGATAACACGATGTAAATACATTTTTACATCGGTGTTCGGCCAAATAAGCAAAAAGACCGAATAAATTGTACCGAACAATGATGTGACACGATCAAATAGAGGTGCACACTAATGCAGCAAATATGACGGCAGTGTGGAACCATTTACAACTGTCAGAGAAAGACGCAAAAATCATAAGCACCGACAGCGAGAGACCGTTTAATACTGCATCTCATGTCTCCGATGAGAAGAGGAAGGGATGGTTGTTGCTGGTTACTGTATAATGATTAAAATCGCAAAATGGCCTTAAACAATTAAATAAACTGCAGAACGTTATGTTTTCTAATACACGCATGAATTGCATGTGTTCAAACAGCGCTGCACGAGCTCGCAGCGCTGTCTCGTTAGCCAGGGTTCAAATTCCAAACCGCAAGGGAAATCTGCGCTGAAACTGTGTTACATGTCAGTTGCTCAGTAACATTTTTAAGAATTTTTACAAGGCATGTGACAATGTGATACGTGCATCTTCACAAATTAGTAATGACAATTAGAGGTCGACCAATTCATCGGTTTTGCCGATTAATCGGCACAATAGTTGATTGGCAGAACTATCGGTTATCGGCAAAAATCAATGCCGATAGTTTTCCGGGTTGCGTCCGTTGCTGGAGTGGCCGAGAAGGGTCCGCTGCCATTATACAGTACGCGAGCGGTCTCTAGAGGCGGAAAGTAAACTATGAAATAACTTTAATGATCAATATAATAATTAATATTAATATGTTTATTCATTTACAAAGTATGGTTCAGTACTGCTACTGCTTTTTTAAAAATAGTAAAGCTCTGTTTTAGTTTTCGCTTACTATTTAAAAAACTATCAGTTGATTAATCGGTATCGGCCAGTGTGGTCCAACCTAGCTATCGGTATCAGTAAAATCCACTATCGGTCGACCTCTAATGAGAATAATTTATAAACCTGCTGCTGTCAACAAAAAGAAACAGAGGACTTCCTGTGGGTTTTCGTCAAAATAAAATCTCCATCAACATTCATAAATGTTAGTATTGTAATTTCACTGTTGTTCTGTTAAATAAAATTAAAAAGTAAGACAATAATAATGATAATAATTACAACAGCTCTATTAATACATTTATTATAACATTCATAGTGTTCAAATTGGGATCTGTAATATTTTCTAATGTTTTAAAAGAATTCCCTTCTGCTTAGCAAGGCTGCATTTATTTGCATGCCTGATTCAAGAAGGGGGTCTCAAAAATGGCCACTAAATATTATTTTACTAACTTATTAATTTTAAGTTAAATTGTGCTTTGTTTGTATAATGTCTGCTAGAATGTGAATGTTCAGTGTTAAATAAGTATTTTTAAATTGTTGATTTTTATTATTTATTATTTATTCCATGTAGTGTCCATTACATTCATTTAACATTTAATATTTGAGGCATCCAAGTTATTTGACATATTTGAACTTTTTTTTTTTTTTAAGTCTAAAAAGTTTGTCCAGTTCGTCCACTGTGACAGCTGATCCGGCGATTCACAGCGCGAAGTTGATGTATTTCCTCAGCGACCAGCACGGACCAGCTCTAGGCATAACGAAGCAGATATCTATCGTCCTCTTTTGGAAGGCCAAACAAAGTAGTTTCGCTTAAAAGTTACGCCTTCTTTCTTTGCGTGAACATTTGGG
>NW_015639297.1:12239-14498 GCF_001515625.1 Sinocyclocheilus rhinocerous
TGATGTAGATATGTGGGGGCGTGTTAGAATGAGCCATTTTAGGAGGGCATGGTTGACTCTTAACTTTTATAAAGAATATCTCTTTGGATTTGAGACTTTAGTCTTTGCAACTTTACAGATCTTCTTTATGCACCAAGAGCTTGTACCACTCCAAAGAGAAAGGAAAAATTGAAACCGCATCATATGACCCTTTTAATGACTGTCCTACTACAGGAACACAGAGTAACAGCTCACTACCAGTTACAAAAGACACTGTAACAGTCTGTCACAGGCAATTCTAGTTGCATTTTTCATCAATTAATTTCTTAAATTATCCTTTGACTATGGTTTGGCCTATCCACTAGCTATTAAAATCCACTAGCACCTCGGTAGAGGTGAGAGACGCTAATCATGTCAATTGCAGTCCATTAGGCTCAATCACACCCACCTGCCAGTGATTGTCTTAACCTTAGACGTCAAGACCGGAGAGGCAGTGCAGCAATCAGGCACAGTGTGCAGATGCAATCGATATCTGTAAGATCACTACCCTGGTCTCGACACATCACAGGAGTGGAGTGACAGGAATACATTTCGCATGTGCATGTGATAGACTGAACCGGATATTTAAGATGAATGCTGATACATGCTGTAATGTAAGGAGGAAAGGGATGTGGTTTGATGAGAGACTGTGACAGAAGCTATTGTCTAACAGAAAAAAAAGGGGGGAAATGGAAAATATTACCATCGCACAACATTTTAATACATCAATATTCAGAAGTTTCATTTTTCATGGGTATTTCAAGCAGTCAAAACTGGAAAATAATAAACATATAAATACAAATATAGCCAGGGGTGCACATAAGTTTTCCAGCCTGGTTCTCATATGAGAATCTGGAGATTTGGTTTGGTCCTCACACAGCGGCACATGGTGTGACCAAGCGGCAACCTCCCGGTCTCTCGCTTGAAGCCAATACAGAAGTGACTAAAACTGCAATTCATCGACTGACCGCTAGAGGCTGGCTCCCCATGTTAAAATGCCCAACTTTGCAGCAGCTGCCGCTCTACTCCAGAGTGTGAAACTCACTAGACTGTGAAACTTAGAAAAATGGCTTTAAAGATTTTTATTTGTCCAGAAAAAATTAATTATGGATAGTTCACTGGAAATCTGGCAATTAGATGTTTTAATGAAAATTATCTCAAACTTGATTTTACCGCTATTTTGAAGTTATTGTTGGTACTCTGCCTTTGCACTGTCTGCAAAAAGTGAGATGTCACGCCAAGGCAAAAGGCAGTAACTTCCACATTATATACAATATTTGGGTGCTGATCACCATTTACAGAATCATTATAGTAACATCTATATAAAATCTAGTGATCATTGGCTAGGCTATAACATATAGTAATGTAATTCAATTTTTTTTCCTGACCATAACAACCAGACAAAAAGTTAAACGTGAGTGGATACCGTTTTGCAACCAATTTATTTGCAATGTTCGCTAACATTAAAGGATGCAAGACATACTTAGCCTATTGTTTTTACATCGAATCTCCAATGACGTTCATTGCAATGTTTTTTATCGAGTTACAAGAAAAGGTATGAAACGGATTTAATTGCGCACAGTAACTGATTTTATGTTATACGCTGTCATGGCATTCGACTCCTCACACGTGCAGAAGTGGGCAGCCCTAGACTGAGAGCTGGCATCTGCATTATAAAAAGAAAAAAAGGGGGGAAAAAAATAAAACTTTAAAGATTATTTACGATTAATTATTGTTGCCAAGTTATCTAGTCGTTGCTTGTTTACAGTGCTTTGTTATATGGAGCAGTTTGTTAGATCGCGATCTATCTAATTTGTTTGTCTAAAGAAGTGCCGACAGATGTATGAAAGTACACAAGTCACACCGTAATTTAAAAGCGCAGACTTTAATGTACAGTAAAAACAGAGGCAGAATACCGTATAACTCCAGGCTGGCACAGTAATATTGACGAACGGCTAAATGGCGATGGCCGGCTCCGCCCACTTTGAGCTTCATAAATGCTCTTCTGAACCCTACGAGGGACGTCACGGACACTACGTCCATGTTTTTTTTACAGTCTATGGGTGTGACCCATCAAATATAACTATAAAAAATAAATTAATAATAGTGATAATATTATTGTACTTTATTTAGTTTTTTAAAATAAAATAGTAAACTAAATAATAAAGTGTGATAATACGATTTCATTTTAAAATAAAAAGGGAGTATTAAATACAAATACAATTATTTTATAGTAAACTT
>NW_015639297.1:14631-14990 GCF_001515625.1 Sinocyclocheilus rhinocerous
TTATACAGTACAGTTTGTCGATCTAAAATGGTAATTGTGCATTAACAGCTGTCAACCATGGCTGCATTTCCCAAAAGCATCGTAAGCCTAAATTGATCGTAGCTCCATAGGTGGCAATGGGTCTACGATCTACTTAGGCTTACGATGATTTTGGGAAACACAGCCCATGTCGGTACGCAAACGCGCGCTCTGAACTCATTTACACAGCGTATTTCTTATTTTGGTCGCGCATGCGGACCACTTATGTGCACCCCTGAGTATAGCCTATCACCATAGGCGTCATTCAGGGTAGGGACATGTCTCCACTACTCTTTGTCATGATCGATTTGGTCTCCACCACTTTTTTTTTTTTAAATAGC
>NW_015639297.1:15403-20215 GCF_001515625.1 Sinocyclocheilus rhinocerous
TTATTATTTTAATTTGAACCTTAATTATTATTTTTAATTTAAATTATTTAAATTTTTCATTTTCAAACTTAAAATCAGCAAGCTTTTATTTTGGCGGGTTGCCGGCAAGTAAGTATATGCGCTTCCGGGTTTAGCGCTGCCGATTGTAGAGCGTCAGTGAATGAAATGTCACAGTTTTGCATTGTGCTTTGAAAACGTTAGTCTAGATTTATGCTTTCAGTTTGAATAGAAATCTTATACAGTACAGTTTGTCGATCTAAAATGGTAATTGTGCATTAACAGCTGTCAACCATGGCTGCGTTTCCCAAAAGCATCGTAAGCCTAAATTGATCGTAGCTCCATAGGTGGCAATGGGTCTACGATCTACTTAGGCTTACGATGATTTTGGGAAACACAGCCCATGTCGGTACGCAAACGCGCGCTCTGAACTCATTTACACAGCGTATTTCTTATTTTGGTCGCGCATGCGGACCACTTATGTGCACCCCTGAATATAGCCCAAAGTGTGGCATCCATCTGACTTAATTCATCCCCTGAAAGACTTCAAAGCCAATTACATCATTCTGGTTAAAGTTCAAATATGTTTTCCTTGCAGAAATAAGCATAAAAATCATGCTTGATTACAAGGGAGCTATGATAAATAAATAAAAAAATAGAAAAAAATTCATTACATTATTATAATTATAGCTAATTTGTAATTCCACATTTAAGTTTAAGCTAAAGTTTTTTGTCATGGTAAATTAATAGAAGTTCTGGTTACAAACTTTAAAAGGGCTAAATGCCTCACAATATCATATGCATAGATACAGTGCCGCCCACTAATATTGGCACCCTTGGTAAATATGAGCAAAGCGGCTGTGAAAATATATTTGCATAATTTATCTTTTTGATCTTTCATTCAAAAAAATTCACAAAATTCTAAACTTTTATTGAAGTAAAACAATTGAAAGTAGGGGGAAACTCACATTATGATGTTACAAATCTGCCTGGAAGAGGACATGTGTCTATATCATCCTAATGCACTGTGAGGAGAGTTCGAGTGGCCAAAGACTCTCCAAGGATCACAGTCATAGACTGTATAAAAACATGGACGTAGTGTCCGTGACGTCACCCGTAGGTTTCTGAAGAGCGTTTATGAAGCTCAAAGTGGGCGGAGCCGGCCATCGCCATCTTGGCGGCGCATCACCTTGCGTCACTCCCGGATAATCGAAAATGGGCAAAGAGGCGGGAGCTGGTTGCTGAAACCACGCCCACCTAGCTCGACGGTGGTGACAGCAGCGGCAATCCACCTGTCACTCAAGTGGCCACGTTCCGTGTTGGTTTCACGAGAGAGACCAGGAAGGTTGGCGCTTGATCACAGCTGGAGATACCAGTATAATATCTCACGGTTCTCAACCAATCAGATTTGAGAACCAGAACAAACTGTTGTATATCTCTCAAACAGCCCCTACGTCACCACATGATGTTCAAATGGGTTTCAAGGAAAAAACTCCTCGCTCATCCAAATATTGGCACCCTTGGTAAATATGAGCAAAGCGGCTGTGAAAATATATTTGCATAATTTATCTTTTTGATCTTTCATTCAAAAAAATTCACAAAATTCTAAACTTTTATTGAAGTAAAACAATTGAAAGTAGGGGGAAACTCACATTATGATGTTACAAATCTGCCTGGAAGAGGACATGTGTCTATATCATCCTAATGCACTGTGAGGAGAGTTCGAGTGGCCAAAGACTCTCCAAGGATCACAGTCATAGACTGTATAAAAACATGGACGTAGTGTCCGTGACGTCACCCGTAGGTTTCTGAAGAGCGTTTATGAAGCTCAAAGTGGGCGGAGCCGGCCATCGCCATCTTGGCGGCGCATCACCTTGCGTCACTCCCGGATAATCGAAAATGGGCAAAGAGGCGGGAGCTGGTTGCTGAAACCACGCCCACCTAGCTCGACGGTGGTGACAGCAGCGGCAATCCACCTGTCACTCAAGTGGCCACGCCCTTAATTATGCAGAACTTTAAGGCTTAATATAATTTAAACGGATGAGTTATAATAAAAATTCACCCCCTCACAGTTATGAAGGGCAAAATTAGCTATCAAACTCCAACACATTCATTTGTCAGACACGAATGGAACTTCAAATGGGACTGGCAGAAAAAAAAGAGCTTTCTGGCAGCAAACCCACCAGATGGGGTGCAAACAGGGATAAAAAGTACCCCATGCCCACGGTTAAATATACTGCTGGATCTTTAATGTTGTAGGCCTATTTTTCTGCCGGAGGTCCTGGAAGTCTTGTTCAGATGCATGGCATCGTGGATTCTATCAACTACCAATAGATTCAAAAAAAATCTAAACCTGACTGCCTCTGTAAGAAATCTTATAATGGTCCATGTTTGGATCTTCCATCAAGACAAAGATCCAAAACAAACATCAAAATCAACACACAAATGTGCCATGGCTGTCTCAGTCCTCTGACCTGAACCCTATAGAAAATGAGTGGGGTGAACTGAAGAGGAGAAGCACCAACATGGAGCTGTGAATCTGAAGGATCTGGAGAGATTCTGGATGAAGGAATGGTCTCTGATCTCTTGTCAGGTGTTCTCCAAACTCATCAGGCATTACAGGAGAAAACTCAGAGCTGTTATCTTGGGAAAAGGACGTTGCAATAATTGGGTGCCAATAATTGTGGCTAACGTGAACTAGAGAAAAACATCTATTTCATAATGAGATTTCCCCCCACTTTCCATTGTTTTACTTCAATGAAAGGTTAGAATTTTGTAATTTTTTTGAATGAAAGATCAAAAGGATAAACAATGCAGATTTATGCGTATATTTACCAAGGGTACCAATATGATTTGAGCCTTGGCTTTAAGTGTTAGAATTTTAGTGAGCGAAAACAAATACCATAACATCACGGGATGCTCCAATTGTTATATAAAAAGAATTTGCCATGGAACAAATGTATGAAACTGTTTGTTGGAAAAAACAAACAAACAACTACAAACAAAAAAACTGGAGAAAAAAAAACAGATCTACTACTGCAGCTACACAGCAGTGATCGACTTTTTAAATTTGAGAAGTTTAAAGTTTGCCCTAAAGACCATACAAAAAGTTCTCTGAATTTGAACGTTACTCTGTCAGGCGCAATAGAGATATCAAAATCAGGCAAAAATAAGCTGACTGAGCCAAAGTGAGTTTACGTCAGTTCTGTTTGGGTAACATATCACCTCCGCCAGCACCAGGACACATCCATCTGCATGTGCATGTCTGCTTATCCGTCTGTCTTCATTTGTATCCATCTCTGCCTCAGTCTGTGTGCAGATCTCTGGCCTTCCTCCAATCTCCAAGTTTGCGTCCGAAGGGCGATGCAGTCTGTCAGGAGGAAGAGGGGAATTGACTGGGCTGACAGCTGGTCTCCACGGATACAGCTGGGGTCCGGATAAAGAGCCAAAGGCAAGTTCAGAACTGCATAGCAATCAGCACATCAGGGGAGTCACAGACAGGGTCAAGAGGTTAGGAACGAGGGAGAAAGACACCATCCCGAAACCATATCACACTTTCTTCAGGCCTCGTCCCCAAACAGCTTCAGAGACATCAGGATGATAATCTTGCAGTTACGGCATTTGGATGCAACATTCACTTCGGGATGCGGCGCGTAACAGAAGCGCTGTCAGCTAGCCCGACTTGAAGGCTTCACCAAAGAACATCACACTACCATGATGACCACAAATATCTCAGCAGGTTCAGGTTCAACTGCACCACTCTGGTTCTGCTTCTATGGCACACACTGTTGCCATGGATACAAGAAACAATCTCTGAGTGTGTGTGCGTGTGTGTCAGAGAGAGTGAGTTTTCATCATGCCAGTCATGAACGCTCATGCGGTAGCTGCTGGAGTCTATGCTCTCTCCCTGTTCAATACAGACACTCCTACTGCAGTGGCTTAGAGTGTTCTCAGACACCAAGCACTGCCAACCTACAGAATATATCACTGTCTAGATCTACAGGGGCCATTTTTGTCTTCCAGTATTAATGGACATTCTGTCCTACACACTATCTAAAAAGAATTCAAACTGTTCTTGCAATACTCTGCTCCTTGCTTATTGGAATATATTGGATTCTGCTTTCCAATAAGGGTCCTTATTTTTTACAATGGTGTGAATTCAGTAACCTTCCTATTTTCCTAATATTTATTTCCAAAAAATTGCCTTTTATGCTACACAGCGAAACAAGCATGGTGCCAAGTCTGAAAAGTCCTCATCACCAAAATTCATTACTGAAATGTCTTCAAAGAGCCAGCTGAAATAAATAATTTAGGGTTTGCAGGAAGATAAGCAATTTCCCCAATGCAAGTACAGAAAGGACCCAATTTTACAAGTGAAACCTTAACCAGTTTAAATGTTACTATATGAAACACAGCAGTAAAAAAAAAAAAAAAAAAAAAAAATTAAATTAAAAAAAAAAAAACAAACAACCCAACAGTTCTTTATGATGAGGTCATAAACAGGTGCATCTGGATTATGTTAATTCAGAAAAACAAATGCAACAACACAAACCTGTTAATTGGTTAACTTTAAGTTTCCTTCCCACATACACAAAAATGCATATGGTTTATTAAATGGTAAATTCTACTGTAAAATACAAATTTGTGGTTTTTGGAAATAAAAACTAAAAATAACAATGTTAGTGTAAAAACAGTAAAATATGATTAGGCTTTATTTACATTTACATTTATTCATTTAGCATATGATTATATTTTATATACATTTTGTTTTTTATATATATATATATATATATATATATATATATTTATATTAAT
>NW_015639297.1:20237-21870 GCF_001515625.1 Sinocyclocheilus rhinocerous
TATTTAGCAAAATGCCCCTCTCTACAGTTTATTTTTCTATCTGACTAATAAGTTTATGGTCACTAAATATGTTTTTTTTCTGAGGTAAATGTGACGTGACATGACATTGGTTACAAGCCGTTATAATGACGCCTTTGCACGGCTGGAACACTGATTGAGAGATTACATGAGACAGGATACGGCTTGTAAAGTTATACTCTTTCTTTTAACTTACCTTCGGATGTTTAGTCATGCTTCTTTTGTGCTGAAACTGGTATTAATGTAAAGGAGATGATCAGTTCACGTGTGCTTCACGCTGCTGCGTCTGTTTGGTAATATTTGTATTCAAAATTGTGATTCACCGATTTATAAAAATAAAATTGTAGCCTATCATAGCCCTCACAAAGGGATATTATTGGACAAGTATTTGTATGGTCCTATGCATTCCATAGAAGACATAAATGCATATACTGCAAATACATTTAGACCACTTAACTTAGTGATTGCTATCGGGATGTGAAGAGACTTTTTGCTGGTTTAATGTTTTTGAACCAAATCACCTACCCTGCCTTTAAATTTTACACTGTAGGCTTAAATGGTTTTTAAATGTCTTTCTTTGTCAAAATGACACACCTGTATAGAATTTGAAATTCGTGTTTTTAAAGTTTTCCAACCTCCAATGGCTACAAAAAAAGGTGAGAGATCATGTTTGACTCATATCGTCCCTCTTTAAAGTAGGGGTGCTCCGATCAGGATTTTTGAGGCTGATCACAGAAAGCAGTATCTGCCGATCCGATCACCGATACCGATCTTTTTAAAGCCTTCTTTTTATCATGTAGAATTATTTATAGTGATGATCCAATCAAGATTTTTAGACATTTATTCAGGGCCTGAATTTCATTTTTGAAAATGAATTCCTCTCTTAGGTGACTCTTGTGAGAGGATTTTTTTTTCATTTGAGGGGTGGAGGGGGCTTTTTTTTTTTTACATGTTTAAAAAAATCTATATTTATCTCACCTAAATGTTTGATCATGCACTGTATTTTTGTTTTTACAATAGTGTTATTGTTGCACAATAGCTTACACTGCACAAGCCTGATTTTGTGAGCTGTATGTGAGGTTCACACATACTCCGTTTGCAGTGCGTATGTAGTCCATGTGTGGTACAGAATAGGGATGCTTCGATCCGCCTTTTTCGCCTCCGATACCGATTCCAATACCTAGGGTTCAGTATTGGCCGATACCGATACCGATCCGATACCAGTGAAGTTTTTTTCCCTCATTTAAATAAATGTAGAATTTATATATCTCTGTGTGTGGAACTGAAAATCATTCTTTCACAATCTACTAGATACAGACTACTTCATTATAAAGAAAAATAAAATAAACAAATATGAAAAAATATAGGCCTATGTATATTTATAATCTATGACAAAAATTTATCATAAGTCTACGCCTGAGTTTTGTTCTCACAGACACCCGGTAGCAAGTAGCAAAACAGCATTAAACTCCGGCAAGAAGATAAAGTCCTTTTTGCAAAATCATAGACATGTATTTACAAATCAAGTATAATGGGAACACAGAATGATCTTGGAGAGAGCTTTACCGAGTTGACTGCTGTAACCGAATGCGACCAGGGTTTAAAGGCTGAATGA
>NW_015639297.1:22996-27579 GCF_001515625.1 Sinocyclocheilus rhinocerous
CTTAAATATTCATATGTAGCTCACATTAAGCTATCGTATGGCTTCAGAAGTAACAGAATAATTTGCACAATCAGGGGAAAAAAATAAAAATAAATCTCCGATTTGGATCGGCCCTTTCTGACCGATACCCGATCCGAGAAAAATGTCACTATCGGACACGAACCCCGATATGAATGTGGGTTCGGTGCATGTGTGGTACAGAAGCAGCACGGACTGTGCTTTCGCACAGGAGTCTGCTCCTGATCTGTGGCTGTTTACCACAAACACAACATTTATCCATTATTTTGATTTTAAATCCAAACATTGTTGCTTAAAAGGCTTTTTCAATATTGTGATTCTTTTTTACACAGTACAGAAGAACTTTAAAATTATTGCCTTGTTTATCTAAAAGTGTTCTTTTCCTTTAAACCTAGCCAAAAAAGCCATAGCCTATGTGTTGACTGTGAAACACAGTAGACAATGTTTTTAAAATAATTAAGTTACAATTACATAATAATATTTCTACTTCAGTTCGTTTTTGTGAAATATAAACAATGGCGGCTGTCATAAAAACATGGATTTATTCAAACATAAATTAAACACTGAAGAACAGTCAAATTTATAATGAATGTTATATGGTGCATATATTTAGCAAAATGCCCCTCTCTAGTTTAATTTTCTATCTGATTAATGAGGTAAATGTGACGTTACGTGACATTGTTTACAAGCCGTTATATTGACGTCTTTGCGTGGCTGAAACCTGATTGAGAGATTACATGAGACAGTATACGGATTGTAAAGTTGTACTCTTTCTTTTAACTTACCTTTGGATGTTTAGTCGTGATTATTTTGTGCTGAAAATGTCTACCAAATTGGCATCGGACGATGTCTACAGTGAAACATCGTGATGGACGATGACATTGGGGGGCTGGGTGGAGGCGGGGTTAGGGGTGTGCCCTAAGCGTGAAACAAATAACGTGTTATACGGAGCCACTAAAAGGTTAGCCGCTTGCTAGCGGTAGCCTGTTGCATTACAGTACATGAAAGTTCACTTACCACATACACAGAGTAAGGAGAAATGTCTGATAGGATGATGGCGAATGATTTGCAGATCCTGAGTACCAATGACAAACATCTAATCTTGTCAAATGTGTGGCAAGTACTGCCGCTCCATTGTATAAAGTCCTTGTGATCGAGAATCTCAAAAGTGAAAGTTCAAGTAAAATGAGAGCTCAATCGAAAGCGGTTTCAATAGCGGCCCCCTGATGCCCGCAATTTATATACAGTCACAGCCTACAATTCAGGATACAATTGGAAGAGACAACATCCTGCTGGCCTTGACGACAGCTTAGTTTCCAGTGAGCTTTTCATCACACCAGGTAATAAGTGCAGCCACCAAGGGGAGCAAGTTATCGTGACTTACTTAGAAAACTCTAGGTGTAGTATATTTGAGACCTGACTGACAGAAGCTGAATAAGAAAATTACCTTTCATTACAAATTAACACAAAAAATCAGTGACAACAGAGGCAATAGGATGAGGAAAATTGGATATAATTGCTCCGGCCTTGATAGTTGCACCTACTTTCCCTGGCATTGTTGTTTCCCGCGTTTGAAAAGTCACATCTTTTTCATTTAGGTCAGTCTAAAGTTAAATGCACTATTAAGGCAGCAGAACATGTTGTGATAAAGAAAAGCATCAATGGCAGCTTCTGTAATTGCTTCTTCCACATTGTTCTATTCAGCAAGCCCAATGCTGCCATTTGGCCTTTCAGTGAGGCAAGAGCAGCCTCCATTTCGGCCATACAACCTCATACTCTCAGACTTTTGTCCTTGTTCCTTTTCTTACATTGATAATTTTAGAGACACACTGTATGCGAGGATGTCTTGCCAACAGAAGAAGTCATCCTGTGACATTCAGACAGGATTCCAACTAAATTTTCCAAATCTCAATCAACAAGTCCTGCAGTACCGCAGCGGTACTGTCTACCCATCACTGTGGGAACATTTCACATTAAGCTGCTCAGACTCCTCTAGTCCAAATGTAGGGAGGTAAAGAGAAGGCAGGGGGCTGTCAGAACAGCATGAGAATGAAAGCTCCCTGTAAAATCCATCTAGTTGTTTTGGCTCTGGATGTATAAAGGCAACTACAAAAGCTGAATTTATTTGGGCTTATACTCCCTCTTTCCAGCTCAAATCTTCTACATTTTTCATCCTCAAGTGCATTCTTGCAAGTCCGCAACAGAGAAATTAATCTGGCGTCATAATTAGCGGTAATGAGAGTCGTTTGGTTGACCCTCACCATGTTATGATCTCTTGTTTAGGGCTGGGCAAAAAAATCGATTTTTCGATATATCGTTTTTTAAAATGTGGTCAATTCAATATCGATTCTCAAAGGCCACGAATCGATTTTTTTCTATATTTATTTCCGCAAACATTAAACATAAGATTTACGTTAATCTTATTACTAGTCTAATCCACTAGATGTCACCCCCTTATTTGCCTTGCGCGATGTTACAACAAAGAGTCCGTCATTCATTCATTGCTTAAAATGGCAGATCCAGGGCTCTACAGTGCGACCATTTCAGTCGCATTTGCGACTGAAAACTACTGCGTGCGACTATGACATTTTTTTAGGAGCACCAGTGCGACTGACCCGATCATCATCATACTTGTGATTGCACTCAGGGGAGCTTCGAATGTTTCTACGTGTTTTTGCAGCGTTGAGTAATGTATCACAGACATATCTCACGAATCCTTTCATAAGCAAAGTGAGAGATTCATTGCGCAGTGTAGAGAGCTTCGTTGACTATAAATGTGAGCTCGCGATGAGCTAAGATGAGTGACAGCTTTTAATGATTTTTAAGGGAGTTTGTAAATGTGATACTGTTTTAATACAACAATTCAATAAACAAGAAGTTAATATTAAGTGACTTACATTGTCTGACTATAACACTATTGTCTGATTTTGCTCTATTTCGTCGTCGAAAATAGTTTAAAACAAAGACACAGCGGAGCCGCTGCGCATCTCCATTCAAACACAGCGGTGTTTCGAGTTGGTGCAACAGGTGTAAATATTTATCGTAAAGCAGGACATTGCAAAGCCCAGCGTAGGGCTTACATCCAGCGTTTTTAGTCTAGCTGGTGCAACCGGCCCCAGGGCTCTACAGTGCGACCAAAACTACTGCGTGCGACTATGAAAATGTTTTTAGGAGCACCAGTGCGACTGACCCGATCATCATCATACTTGTGATTGCGCTCAGGGGAGCTTCAAAGGTTTCTTCGTGTTTTTGCAGCGTTGAGTAATGTATCACAGACATATCTCATGAATCCTTTCATAAGCAAAGTGAGAAATTCATTGCGCAGTGTAGAGAGCTTCGTTGATTATAAAATCGAATCGAATTGAGAGCTTGAAAATCGAAATCGAATCGAATTGGAACATCTGAATCGATACCCAGCCCTACTCTTGTTGTTGTTGCATTATGAGCTGCGCTAAAATCCTTTTCTCTCCCACTCACATACTCTCTTGCTCTGTCTCCCTCCCTTACTGGAGACAGATGGGGAAGCTGAACGTTTAGCCCAGGACAATGCCTTCTGAAGGGTAGCCTGCACTGGCAACTGCACCTACTCTGCTAAACTGAAGAGTCTATGACTCAACCAGAGCAACTTGCATAAGCTGCATTTAAAATAAATACATAAATAAAATCTGTAATATTTGAGATTTTGGGCTTGGCATGCACTTACACATGGCACACTAAACATGCAATGATTAATTTGTCACACCAAGACTACTAAGCTTTTGACAAATTAATCTGGTCTAAGGAAAACTGCAGAGCAACTTTAAAGAATGTGACACTAAATTTGTGATTCATATTTATGGCACCCGAAAGAAATAAGAAAACTCTTAATAATAAATGTTCTTTATTGGCATTGACGGTTCCATAAAGATCCTTCCACATCCATGGAACCTTTCCATTGAACATAAGTTTATTTATGGTGGAAGAAGATTCTCTAGATTATTAAAATGCTCTTCACACTGATTGCTCACTGAAATGTTCTTTTGGGAAGAAATGCAACATTTATTCCTCATTGGAGTTGCAGGCTTCTTTCATGAATTCAACTATTCTAATATCAAGCCACTTACCCAGCAACATTAAATGGTCACTAATTTGCCATATTAACCTTTATATTAATAACATCTAGAGGGTCTGCAAAGGCAAACTGAGGTTTTACATAGAGATGCACCGATCGATTGGCCAGGGATCGGAATCGGCCGATTTTCCTCTTGATCGGCCCGGATCGGTGACCGGCCGGTCAGTCTCACTTCTTTCCGATTCCGAGCCGATCCGTTTCGTTACCAGCGGCACAGTCAATAACGTCAGCCGCTCTTTCTCGCTCTCTTCTCTCTGACGACCCCTTCTCCCTCACACACGTCTCATTCGCTCCGGTTAAATAGTGCTTGTATTGCGTATTATTTTAGTCATTCCCGCAGGTTTCGCGCTTACACCAAAAGTGCGTGCACCACCACTGATCTATATTAGTGGAGCGCACAAACCGCGCTCAGCCTCAAACAGCTTGTGAGCCACAAATACCAAAATGAGTGGCT
>NW_015639297.1:27726-30492 GCF_001515625.1 Sinocyclocheilus rhinocerous
TGGGTCCGTGGATAAACTCTTAAAGGGACCGCAGTCCAATATTACTGCTGCTGTCTGTAATGTTAATGAAAGACCAAAAGACAAAGAAAGTCACTTTGAATACGTTTTATAACTTTAATGGTAAGCATTAATCTTTATTTAATTTTTACAATGAAGATTACAGAAATTAATATCAAATGTAAAATAACACTGAATTTGTTATTTTACATTTGATTACTTTCATTTCTGTTGTATTTCTTACTGAATAAAAACTTACTTAACCTGAAAAACTTAGTTTCATAGCTCTCTTTATTCTATTGCATTTATTTGTGCTGTTGTTTGAATTTTTTTTTATTTGTTCTTATTTTATTGCCGACTTTTTACTTGTGTTTTTTTAATGAAAATAAAACTTTGCGTTGAAGAAAAGTAGATTTTTGTTTGTATATGCGGTCAATTATAGTCCTTAGAAAGAAAATCGGAATCGGCAAAAATCGGTATCGGCCAAGAAAATTGCAATCGGTGCATCTCTATCTCCACTTTTTTCACGTACATTTTGCCATAATGGCATGGTAAAGGTTAAACATTTGTAAGTCTTGAAAAAACTTAAATTGTTTCTAATCCTCATCATCTTGACAACTTAAAACATGTTTTTTAATAATAGGTTATTTAGAAAAATTAACTTTCAGAAAAAGTAAGACTAAAACCAGCATTGTTTACTTTCCATCCGTTAATGAAATACCCAAAGCAATGTAATAGTTTCTGTTTAATTATAGGGAAACTGGAAAGTATACACAAGAAATTAAACAAAGTTTATAAATAAATAAAACAAAATAAAATCAAGAAGGTAAAGTCATTGTTGGATTTAAAAGTAAAACCTCCACTTCCTTTCTTCTTATCACCTCAGTTTCTTTATCAGCAACATGCAGCTCATCTTAAAATTAAAGATGGCACAAAAATGAACTGGTTATGAAAGCATGTGTTTAAAGGTTCTTGAAAATGGTACTTGCCTCAATGCCTTCTTTTCGTGGTGTTATTGTGACACCTACTGGTTAATACAGATACTTCAATGTACACAGTCATTTTTCCTACAAAGATAAATGTAGTCAAAACAAATTACTAGGTTAATTGTAAGTTATCACTTCTTTTCCAAACACATAATACCTGCCAAATAACTGGTGAGAAGATAAAGGAACAGTGATTTTGTATAAATCACCAGCTGAATAAACCCAGCTGATGCTCTTACAAAAACTTTGGCAAGAACTCTAAAGACGAAGCTCTTTAACAAAGCATTTGTATGAACTGTAATTACAGAGAAATGAGCAGTAAACAAAAGATGCTCTCATGACAGTGAAGAGGAAGAAATTATGAAGTCCTTACAAAAAAAGAAACAAATGTTTGATTTGAAGTCCAACCTATGCATGATAATATAAGTAGTAAACACTGTAGAAGTCAAATTTCCATTGTGCACAATGGTCAGTTGTGTCACTCAATGGTCACTAAAACTGTAGTTCAGCTGACTAAATCCCACTAATTACATTAAAAGGGGTCAGAAACCAGAGCAGGAGGACAGTTTAGTCTCTTCCAGGAATGCAGGAAACACGAAGAGATGACAGGAGCAGACCGAGCACAGCCTATGACCAATCAAAGACCAAATGAGTTTCAAGATAATCCACTACTGGAGCTAAAACTCAGCCTGTGGACCACCTGTAGTCTGAACTGTTCATTACAAGTTCAGCTGTAACAACCCACAGTAGGGGAAAGAATGGCCTCTTAACAGTCACTGAATTCCACACATTCTGAAAGGAGAAACCATTCTGATAAAAGTGCACTTATGTCCTACACTCTGTGCCTCAGAAAGGGTGTGTTGATGAAAACATTTCAGGACTGTTAAAGGGGTCATATGATGCTTTTTTAAAGATCATTATTTTGTGTATTTGGTGTAACAGAATATGTTGACATGCTTTAATGTTCAAAAAACACATTATTTTTCAAATACTGTACATTATTGTAAGTCCTCTATGCCCCGCCTCTCTCAAACGCTTCGTTTTCTACAAAGCCCCCTCCTTCATTGGCTGGCGCTCGCCTATTATCGTCCCTGTTTTGATTTCAGCAAATCAGTTCGAGCGAACGCACACAACCTGATTAATATTCATGAATCCAGTAGCTCATTAATCCTTGGTGCGTTTTATATTGTTCTTATTAGTAGAATTCGTATCATTATTATCTTATAAGTATTTTTGTTAGTTTTTCCCCAATTTTTACAGAAACACTGAATGACCAAAAAAGCATCACCGCCAGTCCGAAGTTCAGTTAAAATGACTAATATGCATTCATACATGGTTATCAAGTTTTAATTCTAAATAATATTGATTATCATATTATAATGCTTGACTGACTGATGCTAAGTGTACTTTCAGATATTTATACATTATATTTATACACTGTGCCATTTTACAAACAAACATACACATACATATATATATCTATCAGTCTGGCGAGTAAACTAAAAAATACAATTCCTTAATTTACCTTTGTAAAGAAATCTCATTGTTCTCTGCTGTCTTTACCGACGACATCTTAGTCCTGTATCGGCCACCGTAGCTTCTCTTAAGGGAGGGGTGAGCGGGGGACTGAGCCGTTGGTTGCAATTCGCAACCTGACCACTAGATGCCGCTAAAATTTACACACTGCACCTTTAAG
This sequence comes from Sinocyclocheilus rhinocerous, assembly GCF_001515625.1. Classification (NCBI taxonomy): domain Eukaryota; kingdom Metazoa; phylum Chordata; class Actinopteri; order Cypriniformes; family Cyprinidae; genus Sinocyclocheilus; species Sinocyclocheilus rhinocerous. The sequence goes on from NW_015639297.1 coordinate 30,406, forward strand.
TCTGCGCCAGGCCTCGGCCTTGACTTTCCATTCACCAAAGATCCTAGGATCTCAGCTGATGTCTCTCTTAGCTCTTTTTCACTTCCA